>NC_054699.1:29799464-30019464 GCF_016097555.1 Gigantopelta aegis | reverse complement strand
ATCATCCCACAGACAGAATAACACATACCACAGCTTTTGATATACTAGTCGTGGAGCACTGGTTGGAACGAGAAACAGCCCAATAGGCCCACCGACGGGGATCGATCCCAAACCGACCGCACATCAGGTGAACGGTTTACCACTGGGCTACGTCCTGCCTCTCAAACATTTCATGTGAGTATTCTGTCGACTAAGCCAGATCCTGCTCAACAACGGGGCATAGTGTGTAAAAATCATAGTTAACTGAAAGTCGGTTTGTTTGATTTTGACTAATGCTAGGCCCAGACTGCCAACATAACCGACTGACGTCACGTGAATTTAACATCTGTGTAACTGCCACGCAATTGGAAAAAAAAGTTGTGGTTTTTTTTGTGAAATACTGAGCCCTGCTCAACAGCCTCTTGACTAAAACAATGTACTGACGTGTCATTAAACAAACCGTCCCATTATCCCCCCCCCCCCCCCCCCACCATAGGGGCCGACCTGCCTCGGTATTACTATTAACATTTATTAGCTAGTTAACGAATCAGGTAATCAAGCACTAGAATATCTCTAGCAAATTAATATTATTCCGGCGGTGTTTCTGTACACAACGACCAAACGAACGAACAAACGAGCTGAGTGAGCGTGGTGCCACCTCGTTGAAATACGCCACTTGGCTCTGAATGTTACTGTGTGCAAGGAAATCAATGCAGGCCGGAAATACAATACCGGTGACTACACATCCCTCCTACACACATTCATATCGATTTTATCACAGGAGACAATTTATTCGTGGGTCAATTAACGTAAAAGCACACTCCCATATGGCTGCCTACCTACCTCCCACAAGCCTTGCTTTATTAATCTTTTCGGCTTCAGTCCGAACATCTGCAATGTTATTACCTACAAACAACAAGGGAGGCAACTCAAATACTTGGCATCAGTCCACCGAAAAAAACCACCCTGTTAACTGGAGGGAATGTGTTACATGTGCTGAAGCAGCTGGTTTTTCAAGGAAGGAAGAAACTGTTTAATTTAATAACGCACATTAGACTCATTTTATTTTATACGCCATAATGAGACAGGAAACATGCTGTCATGGACTACTCTTTTCGATTCGCAGCCAGAACTCTTTTACATGCACCATCCCATAGAGAGGACACTACATGTCTTTGTTATACCTGTTGTGGAAGAAAATGTTTAATTTAATAACACACACTACACTCATTTTATTGTATACGCCATCAGGACATACAGATAATAAGACAGGAAACATGCTGTTATGGACTACTATTTTCGATTAGCAGCAAGAACTCTTTTACATGCACCATCCCATAAGAGAGGATGGACTACATACATGCACCATCCCACAGAGAGGACACTACATGTCTTTTTTGTTATACCTGTTGTGGAAGAAATGTTTAATTTAATAATACACTAGACATTTCATTTTACGCCATCAGAACATACATATAATAAGACAGGAAACATGCTGTCATGGACTATTCTTTTCGATTAGCAGCAAGAACTCTTTTACATGCACCATCCCACAGAGAGGACACTACATGTTTTTGTTATACCAGTTGTAGAAGAAAATGTTTAATTTAATAACACACACTACACTCATTTTATTGTATACGCCATCAGAACATACATATAATAAGACAGGAAACATGCTGTTATGGACTATTCTTTTCGATTAGCAGCAAGAACTCTTTTACATGCACCATCCCACAGAGAGGACAGTACATGTCTTTGTTATACAGAAAATGTTTAATTTAATAACACACACTACACATTTTATTGTATGAACATACTTTGTCATTGACTACTTTTCGTTAGCAGCAAGAAGCACCATCCCACAGAGAGGACAGTACATGTCTTTGTTATACCTGTTGTGGAAGAAAATGTTTAATTTAATAACACACACTACACTCATTTTATTGTATACGCCATCAGAACATACATATAATGAGACAGGAAACATGCTGTTATGGACTACTCTTTTCGATTAGCAGCAAGAACTCTTTTACATGCACCATCCCATAGAGAGGATACTACATGTCTTTGTTATACCTGTTGTGGAAGAAAAAATTTAATTTAATAATACACTAGACTCATTTTATTTTATACGCCATAACGAGACAGGAAACATGCTGTCATGGACTACTCTTTTCGATTCGCAGCAAGAACTCTTTTACATGCATCATCCCACAGAGAGGACACTACATGTTTTTGTTATACCAGTTGTAGAAGAAAATGTTTAATTTAATAACGCACTAGACTCATTTTATTTTATACACCATCAGAACATACATATAATGAGACAGGATACATGCCATCATGGACTACTCTTTTTGATTAGCAGTAAGAACTCTTTTACATGCATCATCCCACAGAGAGGACACTACATGTCTTAGTTATACCAGTTGTGGAGCACTGGTTGAAACGAATAACATTCATATAGCCCAATGATAGGGATCGATCCAAGATCATTTGTTCATGACGAGAGTGCTACCACTGGGCTATGTTCCTCACTCCCTCCCCCCCCCCCCCCCCCAGGATCACACTGGAAATAATTTTATTTTAGCCACTATTTGGATATTTATAATATTTTCTTGAAAATTTGCCTAATTTAAAGAAAATTCTGGTATTCAAATATTAAATGTTGTAGCCACGTTATATATATATATAAAAAAAAACCAATTGGATAATTTGGCAACCCTGCTATCTAACCATCTTCGCCCAGTACACAGCTTGATGAGGGTCCATGCACTGACATTTCTCTCAACAACAATTTTTTCAGAGGGTAAAATTAGTACACATACATACACTCAAAACAGCAATCTAATATTTCAGATAATTTAGTATATATGGCAATCTTCATGGTATTCTGTCTAAATGAATTACTATCTCAAGTACCAGGGTTTATAAGGCTTAAGTTACATGTTCATTCAATTATACAGAGGCATAGCTTCTTGGGCTAAACCATTGTATTTATGTTTACAGCATACAAGTTCAGTCGGTACTGGGTTCAAATCCATGATCTCAATGCCAAAAAAAAAAAAGGAAGTCAAACTGCATTGTTTATAGCTCTAGATTCTTGAGCAAATTTAATAATCTACCTTTAGAACAATAGTGTGATGTCACAGGTACGTAATAATTTCCATTCTTCCAAATTTGAAGGTACAAGTACACCTGTTAAGATTTCTTATTTGTCATGGAATGACTTTTTATGATTTATTTGATATGGCCTGTGGTAGTTCCATTGTGTAGCACTGGTACAGAGTAGGAGTAGTTCAAAAGTCAAAATATTTCTCTGTATAATACAGGGCTTAAACTTAAGAATTTGTCTCTCACCGACGGCAGTTTCAAGCCTGCCCATGGCATTTGAAAATAAGAAGACTTTTGCAGCAAATAAATACATGTACGACTGAAAGGTTATTTTGGTGTATGTAGACATATTTTAAATGTACTAATTTTATATACTGGCAGGTAATGTACACCAGGTGTAAACATTTTGCTATGATTGAGGAGCTTTACCCACGGCACTTTTGTGCCATCAGTGATGCTCCTGACCTAGGGCAATTTATATCTCAATGACAGCAATTGCTGTCAGTGCCGTTGTTAAGTTCGAGCCCTGTAATATGTATTTGAAATGAGTGTTGGAATGTCATTAAACATTCATTCATCCATCCATCCATCCATCCACCTTCCCATCCACACATTCATTCATCCAGTCATTCATCTAACCATATGTCCATCCATATATTCATCCAATTATTCATACATTCATGTATCCATTCATCCATCCATCTATTTATTCATCCATCCATCCATCCATCCATCTATTCATCTATTCAACTATCCATATATTCATATATCCATCCATTCATCCATCTTTCCACCCATCCATCCATTCATTATGTCTGCACCTTTTCACCTCTAAACAAACTTACTGATACACATTGCATCAAATAAGACAAAAGTGTGTAATATTGTTTATATTCATGGTGTTAAATATGTTAAATATTTGTATTTGTTAATGTCAAATATATGTCCATTTATTAGTGTGTCAAGTACATGTATTATGAGGTGTACAACTATTCAGGGTCATCAAAATACGGACAGGCACCAGTCTGGGAAAACAGATGTTTCATTCAGGGTTGCCACACCACATATGAATGTGACATCGACCTGTGATGTCGTGCAGTGTGTCTATTTCGGACATGTCTCTTTCATACAATATGCACCTAAACACTGAGACAGAATAATTCATTTAGAGTTAAAAAGTTTGTTTTGTTTAACAATTCCACTAGAGCACATTGACTTATTAATCATTGGCTATTGGATGTCAAACATTTGGTAATTTTGACATATAGTCTTAGAGAAGAAACCCGCTACATTTTTCCATTAGTAGCAAGGGATCTTTTATATATGCCATCCCACAGACAGGAGACATATACCAAGGTATCTGATATACCAGTTGTGGTGCACTGGCTGGAACGAGAAATAGCCCAATGGGCCCGCCGACGGGGATCGATCCCAAACCGACACACATCAAGTGAGCATTTTACCACTGGGCTACATCCCGCCCCTTCATTTGGAGTTTCAGGGTCACAGTCCTTTTGTACTTGTAACCAACCAGTGCACCACAAGTGGTATATCAAAGGCCATGGTTTGTGCTGTCCTGTCTGTGGGAAAGTGCATATAAAAGATTTCTTGCTACTATAGTTTCATCTCTTGGACTTACCAAATATCTGACATCCAATAGCCAATGATTTATAAATCAATCAATGTGCTCTTGTGGTGTCGTTAAACATATTTTAAAATGGTCAAGATGGTTTTTGTAACATGTCTCAAGAAAATAAATCTATAAAGTGGCAAGTCTCATAAATATTTTTATGTTTAATTTTTTTAATAGAATTGAACAACAAGATGTTTGCCACCTAGAGTTTTAAATATTACTATTCTTCACTTGGGGGGGGGGAGGGGGAGTCCAAAAAGGGAAGTAACTCTCATTAAACCTGTGTTATTGGACTCATAAAAATCATTTTAAAGAATTAATCCAAGTATTTTGGGATTCCATTTGATTTGATAACCTTGTGCTTCTGACACCAAATGTGGAATTCATGGAAGCATAGAATTCTGCTAAATTTGTCACCATGTGCATTTGTAACATTATTTACCAGCCTCGGTGGCGTCGTGGCAGGCCATCGGTCTACAGGCTGGTAGGTACTGGGTTCGGATCCCTGAGTGAGTATTCCGCAAGGCTCAATGGGTAGGTGTAAACGACTTGCACTGACCAGTAATCCATAACTGGTTCAACAAAGGCCATGGTTTGTGCTATCCTGTCTGTGGGAAGCGAAAATAAAAGATCCCTTGCTGCTAATCGGAAGAGTAGCCCACGTAGTGGCGACAGCGGGTTTCCTCTCAAAATCTGTGTGGTCCTTAAAAATATGTCTGACGCCATAACCATAAATAAAATCTGTTGAGTGCGTCGTGAAATCAAACATTTCTTTCTTTCTTTCTTGTAACATTATTCCTCATTTATTTCCTTGGGGGTGGGAAGTAGCCCAGTGGTAAAGTGCTCGCTTGATGCGCAGTCAATCACCGTCGGTGGGCCCATTGCGCTATTTCTCGTCCAGTCAGTGCACCACGACTGGTACAAAAAAGGCTGTGGTATGTGCTATCCTGTCTACAGGATGATGCATATAAAAGATCCTTTGTCACTAACGGAAAAATGTAGCGGGTTTCCTCTCTAAGACTATATATGTCAAAATTACCAAAAGTTTGACATGCAACAGCCGATGATTAATAACTGAATGTGCTCTAGTGGTGTCGTTAAACAAAACAAACTTTAACTTTGTTTAAGCAATCGGTTGCTATGGCAATGGACAAACAATCATTCTGATTGCCAACGGTTTAAGGAACATCCACATGGCTTCAAGTAACATCCATAATGGGACATCCCCTTTTGAGTTTGAGCTTATCCACGGCATTCCCGTCAATCGAGCGAGAAACACCCTCAAGTTGAAGTTCGAAGAATCGACAATAGAAAACATAGGTTATTGCGATACAGTTGTGTCGAATCAAGTTAATCTCACCGGTCGATCAATACACTGTACAGCGTACTTCGAAAATACTTCAGCAACCAATCAAATATATTTATAGACCACTCTGCGGTCCAGCTACAACGTGGATATTATCAACTGACCAATACGTATGAGTAACGTCTACACTCACACCGAGTGATGGCGGGCAGTTTATAGCCCATGTTCATAGCTCTTATGGCAAGATAGTGATTGTCAATGACATTAAGATTATGTGTTTGTATGTGTACATGAATTCATTTACAGGGGTTTATTTTTTAAATCTGACTTGACGCCCATGGGCTTTGACTTTAGAAATTTTAGACCCCCCCCCCCCCCCAAAAAGAGGATTTTCAGTTTTATTTCAAAAACATCTTATGAATGTGGTATGAATTAATAGAATAGCCCAAAATATATTATGAAATGTTAGCAAGGGTGATGGAAGTGGTGTTTGTCAAGTGTTACGTATCGTTTTCAAACTATATCTTTATATAATATTAATACAAATGTTTTATTTACATTCCGATTTAATTTTTTTTAGTCCAATATTGGGAATATAAAACAACATAGCCTTTGGGGAATGGTGGAAAATGGTGGAGAATGGTGGGGAATGGTGGAGAATATTGGGAATATAAAACAACATAGTCTTTGGGGAATGGTGGAAAATGGTGGAGAATGGTGGGGAATGGTGGATAATGGTGGGGAATGGTGAAGAATGGAGGATAATGGAGGGGAATGGTGGAGAATGGTGGAGAATGGTGGGGAATGGTGGAGAATGGGAAAATGGTGGAGAATGGTGGAGAATGGTGGGGAATGGGGGAGAATGGTGGAGAATGGGAAAATGGTGGAGAATGGTGGGGAATGGTGCAGAAAGGTGGAGAATGGCAGAAAATGGCGGGGATTGGCGGGAAATGGTGGTTTTATGAATAGAGTGTCGGGATTTTTTAATTGCCCCAGCGAGAGCAAGGCTAATACATGAATCCTGACACAATTTTTGTAAAAAGTCTGTACATGCGAGTGTAGTAATTTCTTAAATATCCATATTATTATTGTTAATTTTTGTTATGATAACATGGACCATCTTAAAATGTTTTAACCACAACTAGAAGACAACAAAATGACACCATATTTCACATACACAGTCTGAGCTAGGACTGGGTAAGCGACGCCATGTTATGATGTCACTTTCCAAAATGATGTCATTACACTTGTTATTACATACATGTGTGTTTCATATGGTTTTTATTAACCCTTTTATGTTGGAATATGTGGATAATAAAACGAATTATTAACCCATATGGTTACAAATATCTTGGTACATATCAAAGTGATATATCCCACTAGAATGTCAAGTGGGACGTAACACTTTTGACGTAACACGATGACGTCATCAACTGGCACACTACAACCTTAAGGAACGTCAACGAAACGAGATGAGTGATATAAATTAAGATCGATTATGGGTAATAAATAGGATATTAAACTCGCTACCATTTCGTATCATGTTTATGTCCCTCGTGAAATCATTTTTATTGTCACTAAAGCTTGTGACAATTGAAAATTATTTCACTCGGGACATAAACATGATAAGAAATGGAAGCTCGTTTAATATCCTATAAACATGTCCTGTTACGGAAACAAAATAGCCTGCATAACGTAACACTTGATGGGGTATGGGGAAGGTTTGGGATAGTGTGTGAAATAATATTAGGATCTCTGAGATGTAAATAAAGTATTATGAGAGATTTATCCAGGATATTTTGCCATATGGTCCCATGTCTAATGGGATTGGGAAAATTAGCGCAAGTAAATCATACTTTGGATATTTTTTCAGGGCACCGAATGATGCAGTACACCACTGTTAAATTATTTACAGGGTTAGCTGTGGTATTCGCCAAATTCGCCAACTGCGAAGTTTGAAAGCAGTTGGTGAATTTTATTTTAATTTGGCGAAATAATTCCATGTAATAATTGACATTTTTACGAAAATAGCTGTCGATTTCAGAAAGTTTAATAGATAATTTGGCGAAATAATTCCATGTAATAATTGACATTTTAAAGAAAATAGCTGTTGATTTCAGAAAGTTTAATAGATAATTTGGCGAAATAATTCCATGTAATAATTGACATTTTTACGAAAATAGCTGTCGATTTCAGAAAGTTTAATAGATAATTTGGCGAAATAATTCCATGTAATAATTGACATTTTTACGAAAATAGCTGTTGATTTCAGAAAGTTTAATAGATAATTTGGCGAAATATTTTGTTCACCCAGAGCTAGCCCAGAAATTTTATAACAACAGACATTTAATTAAATACATAATATTGATGATTTTTACAATAGAAATCGTGAATTTTTAGTGCCACTTTCTTTTGGGTAGGGGTATGTTTGGACCCACAGACCGCCTGGATAAATCCTTGATTATGGAATAAAAACATAACAGAATCTTGAGATAAATAGCAAATGAGATAATCTTGAATAATAACCTGCAATTACTGTATAATGTTCATGTATGTTTGCGATTACTGTGAAATGTTCATGTATGTTTGTGGTTTCAGCAGTAAGGTCTCCACGAGTACTCGAGTACTCAGACATGGGTACCGGCCTCGGTGGCGTCGTGGTTAGGCCATCGGTCTACAGGCTGGTAGGTACTGGGTTCGGATCCCAGTCGAGGCATGGGCTTTTTAATCCAGATACCGACTCCAAACCCTGAGTGAGTGCTCCGCAAGGCCCAATGGGTAGGTGTAAACCACTTACACCGACCAGTGATCCATAACTGGTTCAACAAAGGCCATGGTTTGTGCTGTCCTGCCTGTGGGAAGCGCAAATAAAAGATCCCTTGCTGCTAATCGGAAAGAGTAGCCCAAGTAGTGGCGACAGCGGGTTTCCTCTCAAAATCTGTGTGGTCCTTAACCATATGTCTGACGCCATATAACCGTAAATAAAATGTGTTGAGTGTGTCATTAAATAAAACATTTCTTTCTTCTTTTTTTTCAGACACGGGCAGAGTCTAGCAAGACTCGAGTCCGTTCGTAGAATTCAAGTACCATGAAAGGAAGTGCACTCTGATTAAATTTTTTAATTTTACATCATTTTGCCATATGCTTCCTGCCAGTTACATTATACGGCTGTAAGACATGGAGGGAAAACAAAAGTCGAATGTATGGAATGCAATACAATGGCATGATTTGGAATCCATGTTCAGTGTTGGAATTAAGATACATAATGCTATTTTACTTTATTCCTTAGTCTCATTATTATCTAGTATCGGGTACTTAGGTCCCGGTCGAGTTTGACCCTCGAGTACTCGAGTTCAACATTTTGGAGTCGTGGAGGCCCTGTTTAGGTGATTGGGTACTGAGACTGGCCATAGGGTTAGGGTTGCACAACAGTCTAAAATGGTAATCTCCATTCAGAATTTATGCAAAACATCAGCCAAAACCATATGGTTTAGTTTTGGATAGAGAATTATTGAAAATTTTGGACAAACATTAAAAACCCCACTAGAAACACTGTCAAAACAATAATAAAAAAATTGGAATTCCGGATAAATCCGAAAAACGTCCATCTCTGCATTCCACAAAATTTATTTCGATCCTTGGATCAGTATATATATATATAAATGTCAGACCTAGAGACAATGTCAGCCACAGAACATAAAACTGTCTGTATGATACATCCGACCTGATCAGTTTGACATCTGATAGCTGCTAATCAAACAATACACGGAGGTGTGGCTGGGGAAGCATTCCTGTACTTCCAGACATAAACAGCCAGGTCTACACGAGGTTGGAACCTTGGTAAACAGTGATAAACAGGAGTCGGGTTGATTCTCCACCAACTCAAGTGATGCCAGGCACACACACATACACACACACATACACACACGGCCAGCCACCACTGGAGGAAGAATCAATTAGACATGCTGCATTAACAATACAGAAAGCCAAGAACTGGGATCTGCTACAACAACAACACAACTACACTGCAGGGGTGGTGTAGTGGTTAAGCCGGAGGCAAACTTAAGGCTGGTAGATACTGGGTTCACATCCCGGTATCTGCTCCCATACAAAGTAAGCATAACGACTCAATGGGTATCACAAGATTTAAGGCTGGTAGGTACTGGGTTCGCATCCTGGTACCAGATGCCAACCAGAGTGTTTTAATGACTCAATGAGTACCACAAGATTTAAGGCTGGTAAATACTGGGTTGAGATCCCGGTATCGGCTTCCATCCAGAGTGAGTTTAACAACTCAATGGGTATCACAAGATTTAAGGTTGATAGGTGCTGGGTTCGCATCCTGGTATCAACTGCATCCAAGATCAAGTTTAAACAATTTAATGGGTAGATGTAAGCCACTACACCAACTTCTCTCTCAATAAGAACTAACAACTAAGCACTAATCCATTGCCCTGGACAGACAGCCTAAATAGCCGAGGTGTGTGCCCAGGACAGCATACCTGAACCTTAATCCAATGGTATTTAAGCACGAAAAAAAAAGTATAATGAATGAATGAATGAATGAATGAATGAATGAATGAATGAATGGATGGATGTTTAACAAAATATACAGCAGCTATACTGGGTATCAAACAAAACAAAATATGTTGAAGAATCGGTAATAATGTCATAAAATATGACAGAGTATCAGTAATAAAGTCATGAAATCCACACCATGCACCTCACAAACATGTCTTTATCATGTCATTTCCACTTCTCAAAGTCCTAAAGTTTTAGGAGTACAAACCTATATGTAAGTACAGGTGATGTCGAGAGTTCCAATCGCCAATAAGTGCATAACTTAATGTAAAGGTGCAGGACCATTAAACCAAATTTTCTTTTTTCTTGGAGTTTTCCCCACAAACCACTACATGGACTGTTCCAGAACTGACCACAAGAGTTGGGGAGGGTGAATGAAGACAAACTAATATGTTAAGTACGTGTAGATACAAATGTATATAGTTAAATCTGTCTAAACCGGATCCTGAACAAACCAGAATCCTGTCAAAACCGGTTAAGGTTCATGGCTCCGAATTTTACTAAATTCTAAAGTGTGACCTTTTAAACACAGGATCCTGTCTAAATCAGATAAATATCCGGTTTTAGATATGTTTCATTGTACATGCATTCATGAAAAGTTGAGGTCTATGTCCAGGAAAACGTGCTTGAATCGTAATTGGAATTAAGCAAAATACATAAAATACGGGTATTGTCATTTTGATACATCAACAAATACATTTGTAATCATCAGAATTGGAAGATCTCACAATACCAACGAATGTAACAGAAATACTATTTGACATTAATCTGTACATACTGCAACAGTTACATACTGATGTTCTTTCCCTGTACGCATGCGCAGAACGCTTGGTTTTAATTTTACCTTTGAAATCTTCAATCTGGATTCAGGTATTTTCATTTGGTAAAAGTAAGAGAACAATATATAAACTGCTCTCTTGATAATAATTCATCATGAAAACATTTTCAAATAAGGAAAACAATAAGCATCATAACAACACATACAAGCAAAAACGATGAAAGGAAAGTCCAGAAAACACCATGCATTCCATGTTTGGGCAAGAAAAAGGTATTTCTAAGTATCTGACCCAGGGGCCAAGTTTACGTCTGCAACTAGCAGTTATACCAGGCATACGTTTACACGTGTTTACATGGGCGTACGACCGGTGGGGGGGGGGGGGGGGGGGGGGGGGAAACAGTGGGGAAAATTCAGGCAGTTTTTATCTGTGTAAAATTTTTTCGGGCAAATCAACCCCTCCAGCCCCCCTAAATCAAAGAGTCCCCATACGCCCATGCGTGTTTGGCATCTATTTCACATGGAAAATTACATCATGGAGCATTTTAATTAAAAAAAGAAAATGAAATATGTGTACTTGAAACGATATTTGTTGTACTATGATAGGAATAAGAATTGATTTACGTTTATGTGCAAAACTAGGCTTATGTTTTGTGCCCCGTGCTTATAAAATGCCATACAAATTGCATGTGTATGATGTCATTAGATATTGCAGTCTAGACTCTAAAGTTGTATTTATAAGCAAGAGTCCAGGTCCCTGTTCTATGAAGCGATCTTGACTAAGATCACCTTTAGCTCATAAGGCAGAAATGCACTTAGAGATGATCTTAGGGTTAAGATCACCTTTAGCCCATAAGGCAGTAATGCACTTAGAGATGATCTTAGGGCTAAGATCACCTTTAGCCCATAAGGCAGTAATGCACTTAAAAATTATCTCAGGGCTAAGATCACTTCGTGGAATGGGCCCAGCTCCCCTAAAATGAAGACCTGGAATTAAAAGATTTTTTTTAAAGCACAGACGAAAACTTCTGGTCAGAAAAAAAAAAGACTCACCTTGAATATGTTGAATCTGATCACCGAGCCGCACAGAAAACGTCTCTCCCGGGTTCACATGAACGTGTACCACGTGTTGGTGGTTGGGCGGCGAATTCTGACTGCCCATCGGCGAACTGGCCTCCTCGCGTGCAGACGTGGTGTGCGCGGTACTTCCCGTATAGTTCGTTGGGGAGCCCGTCCGATGGTTAACGTGAGGTCGCGATACATTGGTAGGGGAGTTAACTCTGTTTGATTGCACAGACTGCGGCGGAGTAGCAGCAGGGGCAGCGTCTGTGATGGTGTCTTCGGAACTTATTCCATTCTTAATAACCGATTCGTCACAACTCAGGTGTCCATTTTCTTGAGTTACGCATGGCACTCCGTTGCCGTGGTTACAATTCTGATTAGCATCCTTGTTTTCAGCCATTTTAGAAAGGCTTTCCCCTTCTTGGTCGTGCCGTAACAATATTTTTCTGCAAAAAAAACAAAGCATCCGTATTTTAATGTTTTGCAAGTTTTTAATGATAAGAATTCTGCAGAATTAAAGGTCTCACCTACCATAAACTTTTCTGATGCACAGTGATGAACATCCACAGGTGCAACTATAAACCAAGTTTCACTGACATAGGAATTATACACATGTAGTTTGTCAATGTGAGAATATTATCTAAATGAGAAACTTAATATTACACTTTTAATACAAACGTTAATGCCGCCATCATCATCAGAAAAGTTTTTTAAAAAGTGTTTCGTTTAATGACACCATTAGAGCACAAAGATTTTTTAATTATCGGCTACAGGATGTCAAACGTTTGGTAATTTGACGTATAGTCTTAGGGAGAAAACCTGCTACATTTTTCCATTAGCAGCAAGGAATCTTTTATATGCACCATCCCACAGAGGATAGCACATATCACATTCCTTTGATATACCAGTCGTGGTGCACTGGCTGGAATGAGAAATACCCAATGGGCCCACTGACGGGAATCGATCCCAACACCGACAGTGCATCAAGTGAGCTCATTACCACTGGGCTACATCCCGACAGTTAGAAAAGTAATGCCTATATTGTATATCTCGCCTTTTCACTTCGAAAAAGGTAAGACAAAAATCATAAAAGATGTTTTCTTTTTGCCTTCGTCAAAATTATTTGTTATATACATGTAGTTTTAATTTATCTGGACATACCTGGATTTATCTTCATAATAAAATAATGTATGTAACCCTTTACTGACATGCTATAAGGGTTAATTAGAAATATCCTGCACTACCCTTTCTCCACAAATAACGTACCTGCACATTTATAATAGTTTATTGATTTACATTCAGCTTGCGACAAAAGCACACACAATTAGCTACGGCGGAATTGTTTAAAGGCAGAGTTACAAGGCAGTTAACGTATCACCAGAGGGAGAGTCAAATGGATTATATGACTTGAAATATACAACACTGCAAAGTAGATGACCTATCAGAGGCAGGGTCAAATAGATTATATGACTTGAAATATACAACATGTGGAAGATAGTTGATCTATCACCAGAGGCAGGGTTAAATGGATTATATGACGAAGTATACAGCATGTGCAAGGTAGTTGACCTACGATAGGCAGGGTCAAATGGATTATATGACATGAAATATACAGCATGTGCAAGGTAATTGACCTCTGAGAGGCAGGGTCAAATGGATTATATGACTTGAAGTATACAGCATGTGTAAGGTAGATGACCTATCAGAGGCAGGGTCAAATAGATTATATGACTTGAAATATACAACATGTGGAAGATAGTTGATCTATCACCAGAGGCAGGGTTAAATGGATTATATGACGAAGTATACAGCATGTGCAAGGTAGTTGACCTACGATAGGCAGGGTCAAATGGATTATATGACATGAAATATACAGCATGTGCAAGGTAATTGACCTCTGAGAGGCAGGGTCAAATGGATTATATGACTTGAAGTATACAGCATGTGTAAGGTAGATGACCTATCAGAGGCAGGGTCAAATAGATTATATGACTTGAAATATACAACATGTAGAAGGTAGTTGATCTATCACCAGAGGCAGGGTCAAATGGATTATATGACGAAGTATACAGCATGTGCAAGGTAGTTGACCTACGATAGGCAGGGTCAAATGGATTATATGACATGAAATATACAGCATATGCAAGGTAATTGACCTCTGAGAGGCAGGGTCAAATGGATTATATGACTTGAAGTATACAGCATGTGTAAGGTAGATGACCTATCAGAGGCAGGGTCAAATAGATTATATGACTTGAACTATACAATATGTAGAAGGTAGTTGATCTATCACCAGAGGCAGGGTCAAATGGATTATATGACGAAGTATACAGCATGTGCAAGGTAGTTGACCAAGGCATGAAATATACAGCATATGCAAGGTAATTGACCTCTGAGAGGCAGGGTCAAATGGATTATATGACTTGAAGTATACAGCATGTGCAAGGTAGTTGACCTATCAGAGGCAGGGTCAAATGGATTGTATGACTTGAAATATATAGCATGTGCAAGGTAGTTGACCTATGAGGCAGGGTCAAATGGATTATATGACTTGACTTGAAGTATACAGCATGTGTAAGGTAGACGACCTACCAGAGGCATGGTTAAATGGATTATATGACTTGATATATACAGTGTGTGTAAGACAGTTGACTTATAGAGGCAGGGTCAAACTGATTATATGACTTAAAATATAGTGTTGACTCACAGAGGCAGAGTCAATCACATTATATGACTGAATGACTGAATGACTGAATGAATGAATGAATGTTTTAACAATACTCCAGCACAGAATGAATGAATGTTTAATGACACCCCAGCACAAAAATACACATCGGTTACTGGGTGTCAAAGGTACAGTTTCCTCTGAAGACCACTTGTATGTGATCAGAATTACCACGTTTCACATTCAGTAGCAGATGATTCATAAATCAATGTGCTCTAGTGGAGTCGTTAAACAAAACAAAACTTCAACTTTCTTTTCTTGTAAGAATCAAATACAGGTTCATGAATGTAAAGACACCTGCTGCATTCATTAATACCAGTATGGTGGTCTGCCTGGGCCCAAATACATCAACTGCTGGTTCGAGAAATGACCAATGTGCTCTAGTGAAACAAAACAAATCTTTAAATTTCTTCTCTTTTTAGCATCAAATACACAGAAGATTGCATATAAAATCACCTGCTGTATACAAAGTAAAGTTTGTTTTATTTAACGACGCCTCTAGAGCACATTGATTTTAATCTTATCATCGGTTATTGGACATCAAACACATGGTCATTCTGACATATTTTTTTTAGAGGAAACCCGCTGCCACCACATAGGCTACTCTTTCCGATAAGCAGCAAGGGGTCTTTAATATGCACTTTCCCAGACAGGACAGCACATACCATGGCCTTTGATGAACCAGTTGTGGAGACCACTGGTTGGAACGGAAAATAGTCCAAATTGCAAATGGGTCTACTGAGAAGGATCGATCCGATGACCGACCGCTTCACAGGCAGACACGCAACCACTAGCTTAAGCTACATTCCGCTCCCTCTGCCTGCTGTATACATTAATACCAACTATATCGACTATGATGGTCTGATTGGACCATCAACTGCTAGCTGATCAATGTGCTTTAGTGGTGTCATTAAAGGTAGCACTAAACCAAATAATTTCCGGCTAGGTCAAAGTTCAAGGTGCACAGATAGCGAAGTCCTGTGATTCGTTATAAATGTGAGTGTGTTGGTTGTTAAAAAAAGATTAGTTTCATCTGGGCTAAAAATGTATGCAATTTTATTTCATCTAGTACCACTGTGTTAAGTAGCCTTATGCTTGGAACATGTATGGGGGTACCTGTAAAAAGTACTCAAATAGTGTGCGAAACTAGGGGTGTTGTAGAAACATCTGGTTATACCGAAAATGAGCCATGAAAGGTAGAATTTCTTTCAGTTAATATTTTGAAGTAGGGGTTGTAGTACTGATATATATGGGTTATAGTTTGGTTGATATATTACATATAGTGTTTTTAAACACAAACGTTAACATGGTCGCCTATGGGATTTTATCTGGTATAGTCATATCTAAACAAAACAAAACTTCAACCTTATTTTCCTGTTAAAGCATGAATGTAAAGACACATGCTGCCAGTGTGGTGGTCTGATTAGGCCCACATCCTTCAACTGCTAATTGAAAAATGATCAATGTGCTCTAGAGGTGTCATTAAATGAGAAAAAAACACAAAAAAACCCAACCTTTCAACTTTCTTTTCTTTAAAGCATCAAAGCCAGATACATGAATATAAACACACCTGCTTAATACATTAATACCAACTAGTGCATGGTGGTCTGACCGGGCCCAAATACATCAACTGCCGGTCAAGAAATTATCAGTGTGCTCTAGTGGTGTCATTAAACAAAAACGTTTTTTAACTTTCTTTTCTTTAAAGCATCAATGCAAAAACCTCCTGCTGTATATATTAAAAAAGAAAGTTTGTTTTGTTTAACGACACCACTAGAGCACATTGATTTATTAATCATCGGCTATTAGATGTCAAACATTTAGTAAATTTGACATATAGTCTTCAAAGAAGAAACCCACTACATTTTTCAATTAGTACCAAGGGATCTTTTATATGTACCATCCCACAGACAGGATAGCATATACCACGGCCTTTGATACACCAGTCATGGTGCACAGCATGGCTGGAGCGAAAAATATCCCAATGGGCCCACTGACAGTGATCGACCCCGGACTGACTGTGCATCAAGCGAGCACTATACCACCGGGCTACGTCCCACCCCCTGTATACATTAACACCAGCTAGTATGGTGGTCTGATTGGGCCCAAATCCATCAACTGGCCGTCGAGAAATGACCAGAGCGCAGGGAGTTCAAGCTGGTTTGAAGAAGGTGATTTACCGACTGTGACAACACATCAGAGTGTTGATGCACACACACAGAAAAAACAACACAGCCCGATTGTTGATTAGTGGTGTCAGGACAAGAAAACACAAATCTTCTTCATTAGCCGACTCGGATACAGGAATCAAGCAAATCTGTTTTCTCTGAATATTGATCTTGTCAAAGAGATTAACCACCTGGGATCCGTGTACTTTATGTGGTCAGTGGCAGGCTGCACACTTACCAGGATTCTGAGTTTCTGTGAATATTCCAGATTTCATATCGGAAGCTTTAAGATTAGGAGATGGGAATCTCAAAATATATACATTACGTCATGATACATTTTTACAACTTCAGCAAAATTTTGAAAAATATTCCATAATTTCAAGGCCAGGAAGGATAGATGGATGGATGGATCAGGGGTTTCCCTAGAGTGATAAGCCGACACCGCCCGTGCTCCCTTAGCCAGCCAAGTAAGCGCCTTCATGTCTGGTAAGCGCCTTAACTGCAGGACCGTGTCGGCTTAATTTGTAACATGTATACAAAACAATGGAGCTGTGATCCGTAACGTCATTCACCACACATTATCACACTTCCATTTGGTATCTCTGCAATTCTTTAGATGTTCACTTTGAGGTCCAATGATCGCAGCGTTTTAATTGTCGGCGGGCTTGTGCTGGTCACGTGGTACAGGTTATCCCAAGGGCTGAGTTCAGCCAGACCGAGCGAAAACAAAACGTTCACTACACTGGTTTGTGTGCTTCACATTAAACCAAATGGACACGACAGATACCAATCAAATAGTTCACGAACATTAGGAAGAACGTTCGTTGGCTGAACTGAGGAAAGCTCTTGGCGTAATATACGTCACGCTTCAGAGTCAGCTGACACCCACGTGTCAAGAGACATCGTTGCGGACATTAAACAGTACAGTTACACAGAAGTAAATCTTGATGTAAATTTGTAGAAAAGCAATAGTTGTTTGCATCAATGAATACCTAACTGCAGTTTCGGTTATTTCCTTTGTCTTTGTTAATTTTGTACCTATGGTCGTGAGCACGCATGCAGATCGTGATCGCGGGAAATGAACATGCAGTATTTATACAAATTGCAGTTACACGTACACTGAATTAGTTTACAATAATCATATTTGTTAGATAATGCTAGATATATATTTGTAAAACTGTGAGGTGACATTTATTAAGTTAGCTGGATTTTAAAAAGACCGTAAAATTTTATTTTATTACCTTTTTTTTCTTTTTTTATAAATGAATATACTGTGATGTCAGCATTCTTAGCTTAGGTATTTTACGAGCAGAAATCACAAGCATTTAACATGATGCTGAAATCAACAGCAACAACATGGCCCAAATTATGAAATTGTTGGGGGTGGGGAATTGATGGCTTATTTTTTTAAAGTTTTACACCCACCCCTCCCCCCTCCCCACCCAAAACAAAATCCCACTAAAAACCACACAAAAAACCCAACATGATTTGATGGATTGAAGGCTGTTTTCAACCCACTACCCCACTTCTTTTGGCTTGATTTTTGTCTTATAATGATGCTATATATGTAAGCGCCTTAAAAAAATCCTGGGGAAAGGCCTGTGGATGGATGGATGGATGGATGGATGGATGGATGGAGGGATGGTCAGATGGAGGGAGGGGATGAGGGAGGGGATGAGGTAGGGGATGAGGGAAGGGATGAGGGAGGGAGGGAACAGATGGATGGATGGATGGATGGAGGGAACAGATGGATGGATGGATGGATGGATGGGCGGATAGATGGACAGACTGATGGATGGATAGATAGACAGATGGATAGACGATTGGATGGATGGATGGACTGACAAATGGATTTATAAATGGATTTACAAATGGATGGATGGATGGATGGATGAATGAATGGATGAACGGATGGATGAATGGATGGATGGATGGATGGATGGATGGATGGATGGATGAATGAATGAATGGATGGATGGATGGATGGATGAATGGATGGATGAATGGATGAATTAATGAATGGATGAACGGATGGATGAACTGACAAATGGATTTACAAATGGAATGACAGATGGATGCACAGATCAATGGATGGTTGGATGGACTGAGATATGTACAGACAGACGTATACACATACTAATTTAAAACTTGTTACGTTTCCCTTAAAGCCGCTGATCTTTGTTATTTGGCAGTGTGAAATATTTCCCACTCTTACAGTCATTTTATTCACACTCTCCCTCGATGCTTCTACCTAAACCTACTCAAAGATTTTTTATGTAAACACCATCACCTCCACCACCACCCCCCATCCCCCCACCCTTAATGAGACTGTCCTGAGTTACCTGCCATTGTAAGTTCGAAAAGCTACACAAGTTTCTTTAACTTGCACTTGAAGTTGGCAAGAAGTCAGTAAATATCTCTGGTAAAAAGTGAACTTGGTAGAAATCCATTAAATGTCGACATTCGCATCAATGTGATAAAACCGGCCTTTGTGTCGTCGTGGTTAGGCCATCGGTCTACAGGCTGGTAGGTACTGGGTTCGGATCCCAGTCGGAGGCATGGGATTTTTAATCCAGATACTGACTCCAACCCCTGAGTAAGTGCTCCGCAAGGCTCAATGGGTAGGTGTAAACCACTTGCACCGACCAGTGATCCATAACTGGTTCAACAAAGGCGGTGGTTTGTGCTATCCTGCCTGTGGGAAGCGCAAATAAAAGATCCCTTGCCACTAATTGGAAAGAGTAGCCCATGAAATGGCAACAGCGGGTTTCCTCTCAAAATCTGTGTGGTCCTTAACCGTAAATAAAATGTGTTGAGTGTGTCGTTAAATAAAACATTTCTTTCTTTCAATGTGATAAAATACTGGGGAGTGGATCTGGAACATCTTCCCAGGCAGTGTTCGAAATAAGCACTTGTCCGTTTGTCCCGACATGTGAAAATCTATTCGGACAAGCAAAATGATGTGCCTCTTTGGTTGTCCAGTGGACAAGTAAAACATTTCAGTACAGTTTTATTTTGAGTAATCACAAACACCATCCTAGTACTTAAATAAAATAAAAAAATATTTGGACATGTGAAAATATTGGCGGACAAATAAATATTTAAATGTATTTGTCCAATGGACTAGTAAAAAAAAAAAAAAAAAAATATTTCTATTACTGCCAGACCCAGGGAAAACTCCTGTCGGACTGTGTAATAAGGAAGGAAATGTTTTATTTAACGACGCACTCAACACATTTTATTTACGGTTATATGGCATCGGACATATGGTTATGGACCACACAGATATTGAGGGAGGAAGCCTGCTGTCGCCACTTCATGGGCTACTCTTTTCGATTAGCAGTAAGAGTTCTTATATATGCACCATCCCATAGACAGGATAGCACATACCATGGCCTTTGATGTACCAGTCGTGGTGCACTGGCTGGAGCGAGAAATAGCCAAATGGGCCCCACTGATGAGGAATGATCACAAACTGACCACGCATCAAGCGAGCACTCTACCAATGGGCTACATGTCACCCACTGTGTAATGTGGCAAAGATCGAACACTCTGACATTAATACACAAGTGTGTGACAATAAAATGCTTTTGATCTTACTTCACTATCAGGGCTCGCGCTGTTGGTAGCCAAATTAGCTATTGGCTAATTTTTAAAAAAAATGGCTAAAATTTTGGCTAAGCCATTTTCTGTCTTCTGATGTGAACAAATGGTTACATAATCTATCCGACACCTCAAACATAATAATACTACCAAATATTCAATTAGCGTAATAGCGATCTCAATTCAATTCAATTCAATTCTTTATTCCGTTTTTTAGGCCATAGCCCATTTACAGACAACAAAAGGTGACATATGAAGGACCCACTGTTCAACAATTCATATAGCAAACAAAATATTATTTAACTGCAATTAGTTTGTATATAGATTTTAGGAAGAATAACAATATTTGTATTTTCTAACAATTATTTTTGGTGTACATTATCTCATATATGTCTACAAATTAACTTATATCCCACTATTATAGTTTTGATTCATAAAATTTATTCTCATATTTATTATTTTCCTTTATTACCATACCCCACCCTCACTCACATACACACTCTTTATCAACATGTAGTGACATTATTCCAAAGTACCACTATATGAACATCATAACTATAATCTTATATGCATTTACATTACACATCAGATCAGTAACTTTCACCACTTCTTTCCTTTCTTAACTGCAAAGCTTTAGCTAAATAAATACCTAAACCTTTTAGTATATTTTCATTTCTTGTAGACATCAATTCATTAAAAGTATACACGGATCTACCGTATTTGTCAAAAACTTTCTAGATATACATTTCTCTTAAAGTTTCATATAGTGGACAATTTATAATAAAATGGAATTCGTTTTCTACTTCTCTTTTATTACATAATTTACAAATCCTATCTCTTTTATTTAAACCTATATTTCTGCCTTCATCCACCACTAGACCTACTCCTCCCATTCTAATCAGTGCTATATCCTTTTTATACATGTCAAGTGCAGAAGATGTAAGATATAATTCAGGTTCTAGATTTAATTTATATTTACAATATATATCATACCTACTACTAGAATTAATTTTCGTAATCCAGTGTTGTGTTTGAATATCTTTTAATCTTTGTTTGATTGTGGCTAAAAATAATGACTTATCCCCAACATCTTGAGATATCCACACATATCCAAAACCTAAAGAAAACATAATTTTCTTGATAGCAGTAGTCCACATATATCTTCCTGCATTATCTAAAGAATATAACATGTAAGCTTTATGAGGATATCTGAAAGTTGGCATTTGCAACAATTTTATCCAATACTGTATACACCTAATGAGACTGTTATGGTTTATCAAATATCTTCCACATTCCCCTAGTGCCATGACATTTGGTACATATTTACTTACATTTAAAAATCGTTTACAAGCCATATATTGTACTCTTTCTATACTTTCGAACTGTTGAAAACCCCATAGTTCAGACCCATACGATAAAATAGGTAATACCTGTGTATCAAATATTTTAAAATAAACATGAAATGGGAATATTTTGTAGTTTGACATTGTTCTCAAAACCTCTATTAATGCCCTTTTACCTTTGACTGCTAAATGACTAGTTACTTGTGCTCAACTTGTTTGACTATTAAAACATATCCCAAGATAGATATATTGCGGACCCAGTAACGAGAAATGGTGTCATGCAGAATACAGCGTAGGCCTTATGATGTCTGCGTATTTTAATAATCACAGTTATTAATTTTAACGGCATGCATTCAGCATGTATGATAGCAATGTCTGGAAGATGTGTAGCTTGTTATTTTTACTTTGTAAAATCTTTGAACCAAAGTAATAAAAACAGACCGACAATGCGTGTCAATCTGAATACACATGCCAGTTCAGGGCCGAAAGACATGTAGGCCATCTCAACGGCTGAGTTCAGCCAGACGGAGTGAAAACAAAACGTTCGCTAGACTGGTTTGTGCGCTTCACGTTAAACCAAATGGACACGACGAACACCAATCAAACAGTTCGCGAACGTTAGGAAGAACGTTCGTTGGCTGAACTGAGGACAGCTCTCGGTGGAATATACGTCACGCTTCAGTCAGCCGATACCCGCGTGTCAAGAGACATCGTTGCGGGCATTAAACAATACGATTACGCAAAAGTAAATCTCGATGTAAATTTGTATAAAAGCAATAGTTATTCACATCAATGAATACCTAACTGCAGTTTTTGTTTATTCCTTTGTCTTTGTTAATTTCGTAACCATGCAGATCGCGATCGCCGGAAATGAACATGCAGTATTTAAATTTTGTAAGCAGAAATCACAACAAGCATTTAACATGATGCTGAAATCAACCGCAACAACATGGCATAATTTTTTTTTTTTAAAAGCAATTGAAACTAACATAAAGATGCTATATAAAGAAATAATGAGCTCTATATATATATAAAAAAAAGCTCTCAAATTTTTATTTGGGAAAAAGGAAAGAAAGAAAAACAAACATCCATAAACATCCAACCCATCCCCATATTTCTGTATGTTTGTTCATTTAATGTCATAGGCCTTAGAAGTAGGGGTGGGTGTATGGGGTACTGGCTTCAAACTCTGAAGATATTGCATAACCCCATCTCAACCCCACCCCCGCTGAAAAATCTAAGTAATATATTAACTGCCCCTACCCCCATTGAGGTTTTGTTATTCCTATTTATTCCAGTTTACCGGCCTCGGTGGCGTCGTGGCAGGCCATCGGTCTACAGGCTGGTAGGTACTGGGTTTGGATCCCAGTCGAGGCATGGGATTTTTAATCGAGATACCGACTCCAAACCCTGAGTGAGTGCTCCGCAAGGCTCAATGGGTAGGTGTAAACCACTTGCACCGACCAGTGATCCATAACTGGTTCAACAAAGGCCATGGTTTGTGCTATCCTGCCTGTGGGAAGCGCAAATAAAAGATCCCTTGCTGCCTGTCGTAAAAAGAGTAGCCTATGTGGCGACAGCGGGTTTCCTCTAAAAACAGTGTCAGAATGACCATATGTTTGACGTCCAATAGCCGATGATAAGATAAAAAATCAATGTGCTCTAGCGGCGTCGTTAAATAAAACAAACTTTACTTTATTCCAGTTTATACACAATTAGCTGAAAAAGATACATTTTCATATTCATATATAAATACCCAATACAGTACTGCGTAAAACAAATTTGGCTAAAGCATTTTTTCAATATGGCTAATAAAAATTCCATTTGGCTAATATTTTGGCTACAGGTATTTTTGATCCAGGGTGAGCCCTGACTATATCCATGAACTAGAAGCTAAAAAACATACATTATTCAGTGTTCTCGCTGCTCCATTTAACAATTAATAATACATGACGTGTATGTGTTACAAAATATGCACTATATATTACTTTTCTATATGTGTCAAAAAAAAGAAAAAAAGACCTGCTTACAAAAATATCTGATAAAAATTAGAAAATAATTTTTTACCAGGAACACTACTCACAAACATTAACAATGACATCTACGAATTACAACACTATAACTGTCTTTACAAGACATTCAAATTTGCATCAAACCACAGCAATATAAAATATTTAAACTTCCATTAAGCTATTTAAATATCTATATATATATATATATACTTGTGTGCACAAAATAGAAAGTGACAGAAAAGAGCATGTAATATATGATTTAAATTTGGTACTGAAGATAAAGACCAGGGTTTCTGCCAGAGGGTAAAACGGGTATGGCACCACACCCAAATGTTTTGCAGATTTCTTTTTTAAGTTAACTTTTTGACAAGATTAATTACTCTTATCGTTACCATATGATTTTTTTAACCCTAACTCTGAATGTTGCTGGAATGATTGAAAGATACATATAAAAGATCCCTTGCTGTGTTTTAGGAGGAATAGCCTGTGTGTTGTCCTCTCAACCAAGTGTTGAAAGAAAGAAGTTAGTTTTCTTTAACGACACCACTGGAGCACATTGATTAATTAATCATCAGCTATTGGATGTCAAACATTTGGTAATTCTGACTTGTAGTCATTAGAGGAAACCCGCTACATTTTTCCTAATGCAGCAAGGGATCTTTTATATGCACTTTCCCACAGACAGGAAAGCACATACCACGGCCTTTGTCCAGTTGTGGTGTACTGGTTTGAACGAGAAAAAATCCAATCAGCTGAATGGATCCACCGAGGTGGTTCGATCCTGCAATGCAAGCATCTCAAGTGAGCACTCAACCGACTGAGCTAAATTCCACCCCATGTTTTTAGTATGAACAGCCTGTGTTGATAGCAGGTTTCATCTCTCTTGAACAAGTGTTGAAATAACCATTAAATTAAGAATTAAAAAAAAAAATAATAATAATATATAAAAAAATAATAATAATAATAATAATAATTAAATTAAATTAAAGGGACATACCCTAGTTTTAACCCGTGAAAATTAACACAAAGTTTAATTAATCTACAAACCTGTAACAAAGTTACAATTGAGTGAAACATGACTGTGACTTTGAAATGGTGAAATACCCTCTAAAAATAGACTAAAACTCTACTCCGTACTGTTACTTCTCAGATGCACGTGCATTTAAAAAATATGATAAATGCATTTTGTGATATTAAAAACACCAGGATGACCAAACACACTTCGAATGTATGGAAATGGATAATATAAACAATAAAATTTAAGTAAAGTATGATTTCAGTTATCAAAACCGGCTCTAATAGTAAAAAATATGCCTTAGTGTTTAAAAACTAGGCTATGTCCCTTTAAGACACCAAATCAAATAGTTGTAATTTAAAATGGATCGTTAAACAATTATTCCTTTCTTTTCTTCTCCTTTCCCTGTATAGGACCACTGCAGTATTTTCCATGCAGAAAAATAATGTTGAAACAGCACACAAAAAACCAAAAAAAAATGCTACGAGCAAACACCAGTGCATTTGCTCTTTATTAAACAAGTCGTCTCTTTGATGCTGTGGGCATGTGACATGCTCGGTGCGAGCAGAACGCTACAGAGGCAAAGCGTGGATTTAGACCGTGTGTGATGACGGCGTCAAGAGTCGGTGCTGCGTAATCTTAAGCAAACCGAAAGAAACCAGTCTTTGCAAATTCCACATATTAAATTTCCTGCACAATGCAGACGGAATGCATTTCCTGCACACTCTGTCAATGGACCGGCAAGCAGCTGCATTGTACGACAAATTGGCGAGCATATCTTTGAAAAAACTCAAAGTGTAAACAGTTTAGTTTGATGAGTATATCTTTAAAAAAAAACTCTCAAAAGTCTATAAAGAGTTTAATATTCATTTCGCTCAAAAATAACCATCATTAAATGTACATGTACTTGGTCCTTTAAAAATAACCATCATTAAATGTACATGTACTTGGTCCTTTAAAAATAACCATCATTAAATGTACATGTACTTGGTCCTTTAAAAATAACCATCATTAAATGTACATGTACTTGGTCCTTTAAAAATAACCATCATTAAATGTACATGTACTTGGTCCTTTAAAAGCAATCATTCTAGCCAGTGCACCATGACTGATATATCAAAGGATGTGGTATGTGCTATCCTGTTTGATGGATAGTGCATTCATATATATATTATAAGTGTAAACAGTTTAGTTCGACAAGCATATCTTTGAAAAATTCAAGTCTAAATGGCTTAGCATTCAGCTTGTTAAAAAATATCCATCAATAAATGTGCATTCATTCTAGCCAGTCAGGGTTTCTGCAAGAGGGTAAAAGGCGTATGGCGACATACCCAAAATATTTTGCTGATTTTTTTATTTTTATTTAACCTTTTGACAAAATTAATTACATGTACTCTTATCATTTATGTATGATTTTCTTAACCCTAACCCTAAAATTAACCCTTTTTTTCGGGGGGGGGGGGGGGCTCCCCATGCCCCGTTGATTGTAGTTGCATTCAATTCCATAGTGCCATACCTAAAAAAAAATATTATTTAACAACGCACTCAACACATTTTATTTTACAATAATATATGGCGTCAGACATATGGTTAAGGACCACAGATATTGAGAGAGGAAACCCACTGTCGCCACTTCATGGGCTACTCTTTTCAATTAGCAGCAAGGGATCTTATATATGTATCATCCCACAGACAGGATAGTACATACCACAGTCTTTGTTACACAAGTTGTGGAGCACTGGCTGGAACGAGAAATAGCCCAATGGGTCCACCAACAGGGATCGATTCTAGACCGACCGCGCATCAAGTGAGTGCTATACCACTCGGCTACATCTCGCCCCACTAACTGATGTAACAAAGGCTGTGGTATGGGATATCCTGTCTGTGGGATGGTGCATATATAAAAGTATAAACAGACTTTTAGTTTCATGAGCATATCTTTGAAAAACACTTCACTATTAAGCAGGCACCCATTTTACAGGGAAAGAAAGAGAAATGTTTTATTTAACGACGCACTTCACACATTTTATTTACGGTTATATGGCGTCAGACATATGGTTAAGGACCACACAGATTTTGAGAGGAAACCCACTATCGCCACTACATGGGCTACTCTTTCCGATTAGCAGCAAGGGATCTTTTATTTGTGTTTCTCACAGGCAAGATAGCACAAACCATGGCCTTTGTTGAACCAGTTATGGATCACTGGTCGGTGCAAGTGGTTTACACCTACCCACTGAGCCTTGCGGAGCACTCACTCAGGGTTTGGAGTCGGTATCTGGATTAAAAATCCCATGCCTCGACTGGGATCCGAACACAGTACCTACCAGCCTGTAGACCGGTGGCCTAACCACGACGCCACCGAGGCCGGTCGATTTTACAGGGCTACCTTTTCATTTACCCAAAATATCCCTATAGATCTTTAAGAGGCCATATTTTTTCATTTATTTGAGTGCAAACAGTTTAGTATTGTGTTCAAAATAACCACCATTAAAGGTGCATGTACTTGGTTCTTTAAAAACACTCATTCCAGCCAGTAAACCAAGACTGGTATATCAGAGGTATGTGCTATCCTATCTGTGGGATGGTGCATATAAAAGATCCTTTGCTACTAATGGGAAAATGTAGCAGTTTTCTGTCTAAGACTAAATGTCAAAATTATCAAATGTTTGACATTCAATAGCCAATTATTAATTAATCAATGTGCTCTAGTGGTGTTATTAAACAAAAAACTATTTTTAATAAAAACTAGTTATTGTCAAATTTATGTTCCTCATGAAATCATTTTAATTTTTTCACTCACTAAAGCTCGTGACAAGTGAAAATTATTTCACAAGGGACATAAATTTGATATTGAGTGAATTATCGGCATTGAGCAAAATTACCTTCTAATGAGAATATTTTGAGCTGATACTTTAGGTTTTAGCAAAATAAAATATAAAAGAAAAATATCTTGTATTCTAATTCAACACATTTGTAAGAACGAATCTGACTGGATCTCCACTAAAAATTTCAGGTGGTAAAATCACCGATATACCGGTCGCAAATTTTCTGGCAGAAATATGTCATAGGTTAAGCAAAGAACATGGTTGTTTTGTAATGACGTCATAAAGACAATTTCTGTAGCATTCATATTACGTACAGAAGTCGTTAAATACTGAGACGTTTTTATGTCAGAAATGAACATGTCATTCTTTATTAGTCGTTATCTAATCACGAGACCTGATTAAATATGTCAAATTACACATCTATGTTCAAGCCGCTAACTGTTCAATCACCCATCGTCTGTTAATGGGCTGCCTAATGATGTCACCAGCTGGTGACGTTTATATGCTTATTCCTACTAAAAATGTGACAATTTCCTATTTAAAATCAACCAGCAAACAGTTTAATTAGAATAGGGATAACCCTACTGTGTTTTCCCCTAAATAAACAGGATCTTTTTAATAGATACAGTTTGTCATGTAACTGATTTTAAAGTTGTGTAACCGATATGTTAACAGAATATGTAAAAAAACCCACATCTACTGTGTTCTTTTGGGGGGTTTTCTTCTTTTTTTAAACAAATAGATTTTTTTTTAAATAATAAGAATAAGAACAACAACATCAAGAAGAAGAAATAGTAGTAGTAGTAGTAGAAGAAAAAGAAGAAGAAGAACAAAAAAATGATAATAATAATAATAATTTTTGAAAATGAATAAATGACCAAATGAAAAATTAATTAATTGGGTTCTATATATATATATTTTTTTTTTTTTTTCCATCGGTACTATGAGTTTTGACAAAAGTACAGTAATTATGACAGGTTCTATCTTCTATTACAGCTCATTATGACAGGTATGATGTCAAAACAATATCCCATTTATAACAGATCTGCGTGTCTGTGTCATTCTCATGAAATTAGAGGCCACACGTACATGAATGACCACACATGTGCAACATAATGTATGTAGACAACAGCTGTGCTTACAATTAACCATGAATAAACACTTTGATCACACGGTGCAGATACTATACAATATAAACCAGGCACAAACTGACACAAATTAAATATCAGTTACAGTGAATTATAACAGGTTTTATTATTAATATGCACTTTCTCACAGACAGGAAAGCACATACCACAACCATTGTCCAGTTGTGCTGCACTGGTTGGAACAAGAAAAAAACAATCAGTTGAATGGATCCACCGAAGTGGTTCAATCCTGCGACGCAAGCACCTCAAGCGAACACTCAACTGACTGACCTGAATCCCGTCCCTGAATATCTTACGAAGCAATACAATAAAAAATGATTATAACTTATTATTCTGTGCTAATTAAAATACATACAGTTAAAAAGTGCTAAATGCCATGAACATTTTTTAGACTAAAGGTAAATTGGCAAAAGTAATGTACTAAATGTAAAAAATTTATGTTTCAATTAAATATGATTGATATTTCATCTCAATAAAGGTGAAGCCACATAACCTTACATCTGCAATTTTATACCATACTTTATTTGATTCATTTCAACTTATTTTTGTGCTTATATCCAATTAAAGTTCAGGTACGCCATCCTGGGCCCACACCTCAACTGTCTGGGCTGTCTGTCCAAGACAGTGCATTAGTGGTTAGTTGTTAGTGAGAGAAGTCAGTGTAGTGGTAAAACTCATTCTGGGATGGGAGCCAGTACCAAGCTGCGAACCCAGTACCTACCAGCCTGTAGTCCAATGGCTTAACCACAACACCCTCAAGTGAGTGATGAGTAATAGACAGACAATTATCAACTCAACATTTGTTGTTACGAATGGTTGATAATTAATTAAAGCAATGATTTCAATATACCGGCCTCGGTGGCGTCGTGGTAGGCCATCGGTCTACAGGCCGGTAGGTACTGGGTTCGGATCCCAGTCGAGGCATGGGATTTTTAATCCAGATACCGACTCCAAACCCTGAGTGAGTGCTCCGCAAGGCTCAATGGGTAGGTGTAAACCACTTGCACCGACCAGTGATCCATAACTGGTTCAACAAAGGCCATGGTTTGTGCTATCCTGCCTGTGGGAAGTGCAAATAAAAGATCCCTTGCTGTTAATCGGAAGAGTAGCCCATGTAGTGGCGACAGCAGGTTTCCTCTCAAAATCTGTGTGGTCCTTAACCATATGTCTGACGCCATATAACCGTAAATAAAATGTGTTGAGTGCGTCGTTAAATAAAACATTTTTTTCTGATTTCAATAAACATGTACTGGTATCTTTTGTCTTATTTTTCTACAAAAATAACCATACTATTGCATCTAGAGAAAGTACTGCATCAGTTAGTCCCTCGCAATTTTTGCAGTACTTGCTCACAAAATGTTCTAGATTTACAACTTATGTATCTGCAGTCTTCACCTATGAGGTATTAATCTACTTTCCTTTCAACTTATTTTCGCACTTATATCCAATTAAGGTTCAAGCACACTGTCCTAGACACAGCTATTTCGGTTGGCTGTCCAGGACAGCGAGTTAGGGGATAGTTTGTTAGTGGTTAATGAGAGAGAAGAGGGTATAGTGGTCTTATACCTACCCACCAAGTCGTTAAAACTCACTCTGAATGGGAGCCGGTACCGGGTTGCGAACCCTGTACCTACCAGCCTAATGTGCAATGGCTTAACACCGAGGCCGACATTAATGTACTGAATCATTTCATTACTTAAATATACATGTATACACAACTGAACAACTTAACTACTCTGCATATACTAAATATATAGCACTTAATTAACAATTACAGAAGTGTCCTAGTTACAATCAATAGCTGGCCTACATTAGTAATTATTGGAGAGACAAAAGAAAAGCTGAATGGTTGTTGTTAATTAATCAGTAATTTGTACGTGTACACCATAATCATTAATCTGCGCATAGGAACAATCAGACTATACCAGGGCTCGAAATTAATGACAGCACTGACAGCAATTGCTTTTCATATCTGTTGCAAAGGTTACGTATTTCATTTCAACTTATTTTCATGCTAATAACCAATTAAGGTTCAAAAATGCTGTCCTGGGTATACAACTCAGCTATCTGTCGAAGACAGTGGGTTAGTTGTTAATTGTTAGTGGTTAGTGAGCGGGAAGAGGGTGTAGTCGTCTTACACCTACCCACTGAGTCGTTAAAACTCGCTCTGGGTGGCAGCCGGTACCAGGCTGTAAACCCTGTACCTACCAGCCTTATGTCCGATGGCTTAACCAAGACACCACTGAGGCCGGTGCATGTATTCAAAATTGCTGTAGGTAACAGTCTTAAGTGTGAATCCTGCTATACAAGAATCAAACGTTTTGTACACGAGAAATAAGCTACTGCATAAGGGTTGTTCCAAAATGAATCGTGTGAAAAATCAAGCCCATAAAACTTATGTCATAGATGTTGGTCTATTACGTGAAATAAAGGTTTACACCAATATACATTTGTCTGGAATATTTATGTTTTTTTTTTTTATTTGGGGCAGGACATAGACCAGTGGTCAAGTGCTCGCCTGATGCGCGGTCGGTCTGGGATCGATCCCCATTGGTGGGTCCATTGGGCTATTTCTTGTTCCAGCTAGTGCATCACTAGGCCGTGGTATGTACTATCTTGTCTGTGGGATGGTGCATATAAAAGATACCTTGCTGCTAATCGAAAAGAGTAGCGCATGAAGTGGCGACAGCAGGTTTCCTCTCTCAATATCTGTGTGGTCCGTAACCATATGTCTGACGCCATATTTTTATAACCGTAAATAAAATGTGTTTAGTGCATCGTTAAATAAAACATTTCCTTTCTTATTACAAGTTATTTATTTCTGAGCAGATTCATTTCTAAATTGGACACAAAATTAGTATATTTTTGTTACTTCCAAAACACTTTCACTTTTCTTCCTACATCAAACAAAATTGAAATTATTTGTTCTTTTTTTTGTAGGAAGACTATAGGTTGAAAGTCTTGTAAATGAAAGTTAAATCTTGTTTTGTTTAACAACAACACTAGAGCTCAGTGATTAATTACCACTGGCTCTTGAATGTTAAACTTTTGAAAATTGTGACACACACTCATTAGTTAAATTAGTCATCAGAGAAAGCCTGTTCCATTTTTTATTAGCATCAAGGGATCTTTTATACACGTTTTCCCCATCTATGGACAGGACAGCACATACCACAACTTTGATAAACACTAGATCTGCCTATAAGTTTCAATCCTATGGCTCAATCACATTAGACGAGCACCTGAGCTAGGTCCCGCCCCTTTCCGGACTAATATTAAAGCATGTGTGCATATATATACCGATTAATGAGGTTCTCGCTTTTAATTATATCTTTGATGCAGTTACACCAGCCTCGGTGGTGTCGTGGTTAAGCCATCGGACATAAGGACGGTAGGTACTGGGTTCACAACCTGGTACAGGCCCCCACCTAGAGCGAGTTTTTAACAACTCAGTGGGTAGGTGTAAGATCACTACACCCTCTTCTCTCTCACTAACCAATATTACTAACCACTAACAACTAAATCACTGTTCTGGACAGGCAGCCCAGATAGCTGAGGTGTGCGTGTGTCTAGGACAGCGTGCTTGAACCTTAATTGGATATAAGCTCGAAAATAAGTTGAAATGAAATGATGCAGTTACCACATAGCCATTTTAGCACAATTTCACTTACGATAAAACACTGGTATTAAGGCAGATTCATATTGGATTTGTCCTTTGTTATACTTTACAATGGCGTTCAAACAACAAACAGTACTAGTTAATTGACTGCATCATGTTGGAATTTTCCAGTCAACCATATAGGAAATCCTATTTATATGTTTAGAATTGCATGCATGTATGCACTCACATAAGCCTTTCTAAAATACCAAAACGATGGGACTTGGCAAAAGGCAGTTTTCTTCTCATGTTAAAGCTGCTATCGCCCCACAGATAAAACAAAATGTGTATTTTTCTTACACATCCATTAGTGAGGACATCATGCATCATTTATGATATCAGAAATCAAATACACGTTATCAATTGAAATCAAATATATGTGTTATCAGTTTAAAGAAATACAATTGGTTGCTGCAACATGTAGGTGATGACATGAAAATTTAAGGGGCAAAACAAATGCTAGCTATTTAAAGATTAATATTTTTTATTTCATTTTAACTTATTTTCATGTTTATATCCAATTAAGGTTCAAGCACGCTGTCCTGGGCACACACTTCAGCTATCTGGGCTGTGTGTCGAGGACAGTGGGTTAGTTGTTAATTGTTACTGAGAGAAGAGGGTGTAGTGGTCTTACACCTACCCAATGAGTCGTTAAATTAAACTCGCTCTGGGTGGGAGCCGGTACTAGGCTGCGAGCCATGTACCTACCAGCCTTATGTCTAATGACCTAACCACAATACCACTGCAGCTGGTGACATTAATATAACATTGCCAATCTAATGACAGTGCTGCATAAAGTACTCGCCCGGTCACCAAATGAGAGTAAAAATTCTGACGGACGAGTTAAAAAGTGCAACTACCAGCCCGATGGTCTACCTGGGTCTTTTTTACTTGGTTTGCCACGTGATGTTGATCACTTACCAAATGTTCTTAACAATGTTTTGTCAATATATCTCCCTATATATAATTTAAAGTGAAGACACTGTATATTATAATAGTGTTAATAATATATTGTTCTATAGACTGGCGGACCAGTAGAAATTCTGGTGGGCTAATAAATTAATTGGTTCTGGTCCGGCGGGCTAGTTAAATATTTTCCATTTCTGCACGGGTCCTGTAATGACACACTAGGTTTAAACAAAACAAGAGTTTCTGCCAGAAGATGTTGAGGGTAAAGTCTTGCAAGTAGAAACTGTGTGTGGGAAGTACTGCGATGTCAACTGACGAGTTATATTATAAAAGGCACAAGCGCTTTGTTTTGCGTACATATAGTCTTTATAAAATAAACAAAAATGTCCCATTACATTTCAAAATTTTATATATTATATATGCCCTAAAATTTGGAAAAGTAATGTGACATTTTTTCAATTTTTTTTAATAAAGACTATATAATAAAAGAACTGTGGTTTAATATTTGGCAAAGTGCATGAAATGCAATGTCCAATTTTAAAATATTTTAAATCCATCACCACCTTAATTCTAATAGGGGGTACCTAAGATCTGTTTTGTTTTTATTACATTCCTTCAAATCATTTTCTGACAGAAAGCCTAGTGTCTTGCTTGTGAAACATTAATACCGGTAATACTAATAAAACACCAACAGTTACTGGCTTTAATAAAGATATTCATGAAATGTGTTTTATCTGTTTTACAACCAATGCCGAATTTTTTTAATTTTTTTATCTTTAAATGAAAGTGCCGCTTTAACAGCATGTCACGGTGTATTATAAATCTATGCACAATCATGTTAAGGGTAGTGCTAATTGCCTGTACTCTTGACCTTAATATTGACTTAATTGGGTTCAAAGATCAACTCTTATCCCGAGGCCAAGCACGACACTTCTGCATGAGACTAGATGAAAATATAATACCATTCATTACATGTATACGAACATGTTCGTGTACACAGCAGGTCAAAAGTTAAACAGTATAAAATCTAATAATATTAAAAATACATATAAACAATATTCAACAGCCACACATTCACATGTATAATAAATTAATGTGATGCAAGTCCACATTTGATTTAACATTTTATTATACATCCAGTGATATATTTTAAAACATCAGTGAAAATAAAATATAATGCTATTACATGTAGTTACTAGAACAAAAACAAGATTGTTTTAAATATTGAAATATAAATGAATATATATCCAAGGTTTGTATTTTGGTCATCATTATGTTCCAGTTTATTTCAGAGTTTATGGCATTGAATGAATTGCAAAAAAAATCGGACCAGGCCAGATTTAATAGGAAATCAGGGCTCGAACTTAAGAATTTGTCTGCCACAGCAATTTTTAAAAGAATTGCAATGGGTGAAACAGTCCTCCGATAGCAATTTTGAGCCTGCCTATGACAAAAAAAATTTAAAGTAACATTTGCAGCAAATAAACCTGACTGAAAGGCCATCTTGTTATATGTAGACATCTTTTAAATGTGCAATTGTTAAATATTGGCAGATAATCTACACCAAGTGTATACATTTTGCCATTATTGAGGAGCTTTACCGACGGCACAAAAGTGCCATCGGTGATGCTCTCTACCTACAGCAATTTATACCTCCTCGACAGCAATTGACGTCTGTGCCACCGTTAAGTTCGAGCCCTGGAAAATAAGTTTTTTTGTTATCAGAATCCAGTGTACGTAGATTCTACTGTAGTTTACTGCACGTTTTATTCAATATGTCTGCACATATTTGCTCATGAAAAAAAGAGAGTAAAGTTTGTTTTATTTAACGACGCCACTAGAGCACATGATTTTTTATCTTATCATCGGCTATTGGACGTCAAACATATGGTCATTCTGACACTGTTTTTAGAGGAAACCCGCTGTCGCCACATAGGCTACTCTTTTCACGACAGGCAGCAAAGAATCTTTTATTTGCACTTCCCACAGGCAGGATAGCACAAACCACGGCCTTTGTTGAACCAGTTATGGATCACTGGTCGCTGCAAGTGGTTTACACCTACCCATTGAGCCTTGCGGAGCATTCGCTCAGGGTTTGGAATCCTTATCTGGATTAAAAATCCCATGCCTCGACTGGGATCCGAACCCAGTACCTACCAGCCTGTAGACTGATGGCTATTTGCTCATGAATGCAAGTGGCTAAGTACATTACCTTTGGCCTATAAATTCTTGAAAATCATACAGGTTGATCATTCAGGTATGTAAACAGATCAAAAGCTTCAGGTTTTTAAAACACAATACAAAATAAAACTCAAAGAAGATGTTAATTTTTTTTTCTTCTCTATATTGACTATGTACAGTAAAATTACATAGCAGGTAATTTGCTAAAGGTCTTTACGTGTACATGTGGTTATGCCATTCAGTGTGTAAATATTGACATTCTGATGGATTTTTTTTCATAACGGCTGAATGTATTGTGTAATGTACATTATAAATGGACTACATACATGTACTTGTATACATACACAGGGATTGAAATTGCCTAAAATTCTTGCCAGATATTCGGTCCATTAAGCTATAATTCTGAAGTTTTTTTTGTAGTAAAATTTATTAATCCAGAAACAAATATGGCAGTGTCAGAAGAATTCAATATTGTTATACACAGGTCTATATAACTTGCAGGGTTTCTGCCAGAGGGTAAAACGGGTATGGCGCCATACCCAAATTTTTTTTTTTTTAAATTAACCTTTTGACAAAATTAATTGCTCTCATCATTTACTGTGTGATTTTCTTAACCCTAACCCTAAACTTAACCCTAACCCTAAACTTAACCCATTTTCTCTCTGGGGGGAGGTTGACTGTGGTTGCATTCAATTCCATATAGCGCCATACCCAAAAATTTCTTTCTGGCAGAAACACTGATAAGTACAGATGTACATGCTATAGGCACTTTATTTAAAAATTAGCACTTGGCTCATTGGCAATGGTAAGACCTTGTGTTATGGCTGGTGGTAAGCTGCAAAAATTTCTCACAATGTATGTATACATAGTCTAAATTAAATTTTCTTTTATGAGTGATAGGTATACAAAAGAATTTTCTTCCCGCCCATACCACGTGTCGGTGATATACAAACTTGTTTAGAAAATTATTATGGGGGGGGGGGGGGGGGGGGGGGGGGGGGGGGGGGGGGGGGGGAAGGGTCTAGACTTTGGCAAGAGAAGTTTCTCAAGGTGTTTGAGTCTTTCAAAAAAAGAATATGTTTGCTTTTAACTGGGGGTAAGGAAGGAAATGTTTTATTTAACGACGCACTCAACACATTTCACTTACGGTTATACGGCGTCAGGACATATGGTTAACGACCACACAGATATTGAGAGAGAAAAAACGTCGTTGCCAGTCATGGTCTACTCTTTTCGACCGGCAGCAAGGGATCTTTTATATGCACCATCCCACAGACAAGATAGCACATACCACGGCCTTTGATGTACCAGTCGTGGTGCACTGGCTGGAGTGAGAAATAGCCCAATGGGCCCACTGACAGGGATCAATCCCAAACCAACTGTGCATCAAGCGAGCGCTCTACCACTGGGCTACATCTCGCCCCTTTTAACTGGAGGGAGTTGACCCCCAAACTACCTCTATACATGAACCAATATAGCCAATGACCAATATATCAATGTGCTCTAGTGGTGTCGTTAAACAAAATAAACTTTTGTCCAATACTACTACTAGTTATCTGGTAATATTAGGAACAATTGTTTTCCAAATCGTGATTAGCGATATTTGTAGTCAACTAAAAAAAGATTGATTTGCAACTAAGTACTGTTTAATGTTTTAAAATAGTGTATCAATCTTTGAAACTGATGTAGCAAACCGCGGCGCGCAATACTGAACAAAATGTTCTCAGAATATGAATAGATGGACTTGGTTGAAAAATAAATCTATCCCATGAAACAAAATATTACTACCCACCTCCAGTTGCTGACATCTTCCGACACTAGCATGTATTCATGAATGTATTCGTGTTTTTGAACGCACTTTTCCCATAGACCGGCCTCGGTGGCGTCGTGGCAGGCCATCGGTCTACAGGCTGGTAGGTACTGGGTTCGGATCCCAGTCGAGGCATGGGATTTTTAATCCAGATACCGACTCCAAACCCTGAGTGAGTGCTCCGCAAGGCTCAATGGGTAGGTGTAAACCACTTGCACCGACCAGTGATCCATAACTGGTTCAACAAAAGGCCATGGTTTGTGCTATCCTGCCTGTGGGAAGCGCAAATAAAAGATCCCTTGCTGCCTGTCGAAAAAAGAGTAGCCTATGTGGCGATAGCGGGTTTCCTCTTCAAAACAGTGTCAAAATGACCATATGTTTGACGTCCAATAGCTGATGATAAGATAAAAAATCAATGTGCTCTAGTGGCGTCGTTAAATAAAACAAACTTTACCTTTTCCCATAGATAAAACAGCGCATCACATTTGATAAGAGGATAGCAGTAGTAAAGCATTTGTTGGAATAAAAGACAACATAATTATTTCAATCTGAAAAAAAAAAGGTTACAGTTTCGTTTTGTTTAATGACAACACTAGAGCCCACTGATTAAGTAATATCTGGCTACTTGATGTCAAACATATGATAATTCTTAGGGCTAACTCTAAGACTCTCCAAATTCACCAACTGTAAACATTTTTAAAAAAACATTGGCGAATTTTATTTCAATTTGGAAAAACAATTCCATATAATGATTGATGTTCTGTAGGAAGATATCTATTTAAGAGCTAGCTCTGGGCGAGTAGCAAATTCCACCAAATAATCTATTAAGCTTCAACAACTGCAGATACCTACAGAAAATGTCTAACAAAATATCTACATGTATCATGAAAAGAAATTATTTTGCCAAATTAAAATAAAATTTGCAAACTGTTTTCAAAATTTGCAAATTTGGTGAGTGCTAAAGCTAGCCCTGTATCTGTTAAGTTTAAAAAGATAATTTGACAAAATGTTCTTCTTTGATTCTGCCATGTTATCAGAGGAAATCTGCTTAATTCTGACATTGCCAGCAATGGATTTTTCATGATCACTTTCCCACAGACAGGAAAAGACATACCATGGCCTTTGACATACCCAGGGCTTCTAGATTATGATAGCCCCACTCCCATGGCTAGTGATATTCAATGTTGGGCTAGTGAAATTGTTTTGGTCAAATGTTGCAGTCAAGTCTATTTTTTAAATATGAATATCCTGACCCCACCCCAATGTTAGTGTTGTTAAGCTCTATCTCCCTCTTTAGGTGACATATCTGATTATTACTATTATTTAGTAAAATTGTATTAACTTATGGTAGAGTAGGGCTGTGAATTTTTAATCGTGGCTAGTAAAAAAAATTAATCACTGATCCCATGGCTAGTGGATTTTTAAAAACAATTCTAGAATCCCTGCCTTTGACAAACCAATTGTGAGGCTCTGGTTGAGACAGGAAAAAAACAAATCAGAGAATGGGTCCACCATGGAGATTAGATCCTGTGACCCAAGCACCTCAGGGCTCTACTGACAGTCTGAAATCCCACCCCTTTCTATCTGGAAAAATAACTGCCGACAGTACATGTGTCTATACTTTCAACTAGATTAAATTAATAATGTAACGAACATATAAGAGGCAATATACAAAGTACATATTGACGGATTTTGAGAAGCTCAGTGAGGGATTCACAGAATTTAGTGAAGTTGTGTACATCACTATACAAGTGGGGGGGGGGGGGGGGGGTAACAAAACATATTTTGTTTGCAATGCAACATTCATGAAAAGCATCTCACATGATCTTATTTTTCTCTGAGCATTTTCTAAAACAAAATCAACAATACTTGTTTTAAAGAAAACAAAAAGATCATATATTTTAAATAATGCTTTGCTAAAATTTAAGATGAGGTTACAGTGCTCAATACCTTTTTTATCTTTTTTAACAGTATGTATTGTGTCAAAATAATTCTTCTAAAAATAACATCTATATTATTATATACATGTACATTTTGTACAATTTTAAAATACAAAAACAAAATTAATAATAATAAATAAACATACAATAACTTTGATGTAAAACATTGTAGTCTTTAATTATTTTCTTTATTTAAAAAAAAAAAAGCATCAGATCTGCATATTTGATTTATAATGATATATTTCACAACGACATAAATACACAGTAAATGTTCCTGTATACTAAAATATGATATCAAAATAAATGCATACATGTATAAACACAATTATCAATCATTGCTTCTAATAAAGCCACAAATAACTGAAAGCTGTGCCTTTCCCCAGAAAAATACAGAATCAAACCTGTGAAAAATATGAACATATGGTACAAAAGTTCACTTACATCTTAACCATACTGGCAAAATCCTGAACCAAAATCAATAGTTTTCTGTATCATCCCAGAGTATGTTGTATAATTTTCAGTGTTCTGTGCTGAGATATGGAAAACTGGAGGTTTAAAACTAAAATCAAATGTTTTATCAGGAAGATGCCCTGATCTGTCAGAACCCTGGCATCACAGTTACCAAGAGACAGGGAACACCCACTCATGTGTCCAAACTGCATCAATGAAATGGAAGATACCATTTTCCAAACAAGAGGAAAAAACGCAGTGTGATAAGCACAAAGCCCAATCGCTCTCTCGGGTTTATTGTTTGGTTGTCTTTGCCGTAATATATTTAAACAATGCAATGCCTTATAATAAACCCCCAAAACAGCAACTCTGTGAGATCGGGTTTAAGCGTAAAAAGATTAAAATACTCACACACGATCACAATGCGATCACCTATTTTTGACGGGGGTTGCACTTCCGATATCAGATTTTTCGTAAATCTGATACGGTTCAAACAGAAATCAATTGTATAACATCATAAAAAAATAACCAACATTTTAAGAAATAAAACCCCAAAGATTAAATTTAACACCCGTCAAATTTTAAAAGGGAAAACGCCTACGACGTCTGTGTAGGCCTACCACTTTAGTGAATGGAACAGTTTTTACGGCAATTGCTAACAGACTATGGGCAATCACGGTCAAACTACTGGTGCAATATTTACCACAATTGATCTTCTTAACAATATTTTATAAACCATTCTGTCTGCAACAATAAAATAGCATTTAACAGTGTCAAAAAGGCACAGTAAAGGAAAATTCTTAAAACTATTACACTACCTGTCGTCTAGTCCGCCATGATGAATATTTTGAGAGGAAATCGGTCCGCCAATGAATGGTGGGATAGCATTAACAGTGTTGAATGGTTGTATTCTGGCTAAATACATTATATCAACATGGCTGTGGTTTTTGTTGTTTTATTTTATGTCATGCAATAATTTTAAATATATTTACTCATTTCGATCATTTCCTATTTTCCATAATATCTAAAATGTCAATAATAACATAGATTTCTTGTGTTCATTTCTCGATCAGACATCACGTGACTATTAATATTATGATGTCACCATTACGCTTGGGAATCCCCTTGCTGGCTCGTAGGAGTCAACAGGTTGTTTATTATTCAGCTTTGGGAAAACCAACCGTAAATAAACTATAACGGGTGGAGTGTATCCAAATGCTGTACTAATGCTAATAATAACACCAATAAAAAGTTACTGGCGTTAACCCGACGATTCGATAATAAGGAAACATATACACTAGGATGTTACAAAAGGCATATCAAATTGACCAATAAACAGCAAAATGTATACACAGACAACAGAAGAGAAACTCGTCGCTTGCATAATTTGTTTTTATTTATTTATTTTAGTTAAGTGTGTATGTTTTTACCAGGTGTGCAGAAAATTATTCCGGGGGTTTAGCGGGTGTGGTCATTCTCCCTGAAACATTTATTGAAAAAAAAAAAAAAAAAATTCCTGGGGTGGGGGGTGGGGGGCGACCCACGAACCCCCTGCTCCTTAATATAATATACCAATAATGAACAAGCACACACGCTAGTGCCATACGCTAGGATCGATCCCCGTCAGTGAGCCCCATGGGCTATTTCTCGGCTCAACCAGTGCACAACGATTGGTATATCAAAGGCCGTGGTTTGTGTTATCCTGTCTGTGGGATGGTCCATATAAAATATGCCTTGTTACTAATGGAAAACAAATGTAGCGGGTTCTCTGTCTAAGACTATATGTCGAAAATACCAAATGTTTGACATCTAATAGCCGATGATTAATAAATCAGTGTACTCCAGTGGTGTCGTTAAACAAAACAAGCTTTAACTTTAGTGTTATACGCGCGTGTATATGTAATGTCTACTACATGGGAGTACCACCCCCAAACCCTGAAGTTGGAGAGTAGGTATATACCTGCCCCATTTAAAAAGAAAAAGAAAGAAATGTTTTATTTAACGATGCACTCAACACATTTTATTTACGGTTATATGGCGTCAGACATATGGTTAAGGACCACACAGATTTTGAGAGGAAACCCGCTGTCGCCACTTCATGGGCTATTCTTCCGATTAGCAGCAAGGGATCTTTTATTTGCGCTTCCCACAGGCAGGATAGCACAAACCATGGCCTTTGTTGAACTAGTTATGGATCACTGGTCGGTGCAAGTGGTTTACACCTACCCATTGAGCCTTGTGGAGCACTCACTCAGGGTTTGGAGTCGGTATCTGGATAAAAAATCCCATGCCTCGACTGGAATTCGAACCCAGTACCTACCAGCCTGTTGACCGATGGCCTAACCACGACGCCACTGAGGCCGGTCTGCCCCAGTTAAAGTAACAAACCCTAGTTGTTAAACACTAAGGCATTTTTAAAAAAAACTATTTGAGCCTTTTGTGATAACTAAAATCATGTTAACATTATCCATTTTCGTAGGCTACATCTGGTCATCCTGGTGTTTTTAATATCACAAAATGAATTTTTTATATTAAAAAAAAACCCGCACGTGCGTCTAAAAAGTAACAGTTATGGAGCCAAGTTTTTGTATATTTTAAAGGGACATACCCTAGTTTTTAAACACTAAGGCATATTTTTTACTATTAGAGACGTTTTTGATAACAGAAATCATGCTTTACTTACATTTTATTGTTTAGATTATTCATTTTCGTACATTCGAAGTGTTTTTGGTCATCCTGGGTTTTTTATATCACAAAATGCATTTCTCATATTTTTAAAAACGCACGTTCGTCTGAGAAGTGACAGCTATGGAGTCGAGTTTTAGTCTATTTTTAGAGGGTATTTCACCATTTCAAAGTAAAAGTAAAGTTTGTTTTATTTAACGACGCCGCTAGAGCACATTGATTTTTTATCTTATCATCGGCTATTGGACGTCAAACATATGGTCATTCTGACACTGTTTTTAGAGGAAACCCGCTGTCGCCACATAGGCTACTCTTTTTACGACAGGCAGCAAGGGATCTTTTATTTGCGCTTCCCACAGGCAGGATAGCACAAACCATGGCCTTTGTTGAACCAGTTATGGATCACTGGTCGGTGCAAGTGGTTTACACCTACCCATTGAGCCTTGCGGAGCACTCACTCAGGGTTTGGAGTCGGTATCTCGATTGAAAATCCCATGCCTCGACTGGGATCCGAACCCAGTACCTACCAGCCTGTAGACCGATGGCCTGCCACGACGCCACCGAGGCCGGTGTGTTCTGGAGGAAGACTGCCCTTATACAATGCTAGTGTAGTAGTGTTGGAATAAAGTGTTCCTGGGCAGTAGTTACCGGGAATTTCCCTATTAGCTCAGTAGGTAGAAGCAGGACTCTCATATTCAATGTCCGTGATTCGAATCTCCTCAGTGGATGTCGATTTATCTCTTACATTTGGAGCCGTGGTAGGGACTGAGTGTGTTCTTAACAAAATAATACAATTATATCCCATTTTGGACCAGTAACAGTTCAATTGCCAGTGGCCTACAGTTCCGGAACGTAGCTTGACTTGTTTTGTTTAACTACGCCACTAGAGCACACTGATTTATTAATCATCGGCTACTGAATGTCGAACATTTGTTAATTTTGACATATAGTCCTAGAGAGGATATCCGCTATATTTTTCTATTAATAGCAAAGAAGGGGCGGGACGTACCACTGGGCTACGTCACGGCGCGAGCATGTAGTAATGTTGGTATAAAAATGCTTCTGTTGGCAAAAGCTAGAAGAAGTTTTCTTTGAGATGGTAGAGCGATGGACTCTCATTCTCGGAGTCCATGGTTCGAATTTCCTCAGTGGATGTTGATTTATATGTTACATTTGGAGACGACTTAGGGTTCTGGGTGTGTTTTTAACCTAATATTACACAATAACACACCCAGGACTTGTAATAGTTCGACTGCACGTGGCCCATAGTCCCGGGACGTAGATTCACTTGAAGGGGGAGTATGTAGGGTGTATACTACTAAATCAAATCCCATAGACGACAATAGTAACATATGTGGTTAAAACTCCTACCTGCAGCGTATCAATCGACATAAGCGCCACGGATATAAATACTACCACCCCTCACCCTTATAGTGAATCAGAAAACAAATTGAGGGGGGGGGGGGGGGTCAAGCTGCTCATTTCTGAGATAACGGGTAGCGTCAATGACTACCCTAGTTCCGCACAAAATTCGAGTACTTGACCCGGTGGTACTAGATAAAATAAAATTGCATATATATTTTGCCCAGATAATTTTTTTTATTTTTTTTACAACCAACACACTCACATTTATCACCAATTACAGGACTTTGACCCAGCCGGAAGTTATTTGGTTTAGTACTACTTATACAATAGTAGTGTTGGTATAAAAGTGCCCCAATTGGCAATACGTGGTTGGTAAAGCATTGGAGTCTTGTACTGAAGTCCGTGGTTTGCATTCCCTCAGTGTATGTTGATTTATTTGTTTCACTAGTCAGCTGATTGGAGTTTTTTCCCGTTCCAACCAGTGCACCACAACTGGACAAAGGTCGTGGTATGTGTTTTCATGTCTGTGGGAAAGTGCATATAAAAGATCCCTTACTGCATTAGGAAAAATGTAGCGAGTTTCCTCTGATGACTACGAGTCAGAATTACCAAATGTTTGACATCCAATAGCCGATGATTAATTAATCATTAATTAATGTGTTCCAGTGGTGTCGTTAAACAAAACAAACTTTAACTGTTTTATTCCACTAGTGTACTATCTATAAAAAAATCCTACAGCTACTCCTGCACATGTAACCTGCCTCAGTGGTGTCGTGGTTAGGCCATCGGACATACAGGGTTCGCAGCCCGGTACCGGCTCCCACCCAGAGCGAGTTTTAACGACTTAATGGGTAGGTGTTAGACCACTACACCCTCTTCTGTCTCACTAACAACTAACAACTAACTCACTGTCCTGGACAAACAGCCCGGATAGCTGAGATGTGTGTCCAGGACAGCGTGCTAGAACCTTAATTGGATAGAAGCAGGAAAATAAGTTGAAAAGAAATGAAGATGGACATGTAATACTAAGCGAACACAAAACCCGCAGCAATAATTAAATGAAATTAATGGGTTTTTTATTATGACATGAAAGAAATGTTTTATTTAACGACGCACTCAACACATTTTATTTACGGTTATATGGCGTCAGACATATGGTTTAGGATTACACAGATTTTGAGAGGAAACCCGCTTTCACCACTACATGAGTTACTCTTTCCGATTAGCAGCAAGGGATCTTTTATTTGCACTTCCCACAGGCAGGATAGCACAAACCATGGCCTTTGTTGAACCAGTTATGGATCACTGGTCGGTGCAAGTGGTTTACACCTACCTATTGAGCCTTGCGGAGCACTCACTCAGGGTTTGGAGTCGGTATTGGATCCAGCCTAGAGACCGATGGCCTAACCACGACGCCACCGAGGCCGGTTATTATTATGACATGACGAATTTATATTGGGTGGTGTGGGGAGCATCTACATCGTCCATGAATCCTGTTATTGGGCGACAGACAAATACAACAGGGGATGGTGATGGCTAGTTGGTGCTTTTTAACATTCTATAATTTAGATAATAGGAGTTTACACAGCTACAGCGGCATATAGGCTACCAGCCTTTCGAATAGCATCGTGCAGTTACATCTTGTATTATGTACTTTGCCATTACATAGAGAAGACAGCACATACCACAACTTTTGGTATACCAATCGTTAGGAACTGACAGAGACAGTGCGTGCGTGAGAGTGTTTGTGTGTTTATGGCGATCGATCCTACATTCTATCGCTCTTGAAAGCGAGCACTCGGTCATGAGTAACGTCATGCATTGTTAGTAAACAAAAGTGTAGTGGGGCGTGATGCGAAGATGGGCGTGATATAAAAGTCAGTATCTATCTGTAATATTTGTATTTGTATTTTTGCACAGTTCTTTACACTGTTTTTATTTATATCTTGAATTTTTCTGTTGATGTTGATCATCACCTTGTTTGTTTCCATTACCATAGTTTGACACCCAATAGCCGATGTATTTTTCGTGCTGGGATGTCGTTAAACATTCATTCATTCATGATATTAGCTTAGGATACCTAGCGCTCGATCGATCACCGCTACATGCGCCAGTGAACTCGTTTTTTCCCCACGTCTGAACTAGTGCCCAACAACTGATGCGTACAGACCACTCCGCATGTCTGTGCGTGCATGTGTGTGTGTGTTTGTGTGTGTGTGTGTGTGTGTGTGTGTGTGTGTGTGTGTGTGTGTGTTTATGTATATGTTTGTGTGTATGTGTGCGTGCATGTGTGTTTGTTTTATGTGTGTGTGTGTGTTTGTTTATGTGTGTCTGTGCGTGCATGTGTGTGTCTGTGCGTGTGTGTGTGTGTGTGTTTGTTTATATGTGTGTGTGTGTGTTTATGTGTCTGTGCGTGCTTATGTGTATGTGTGTGTCTGTGCGCGCGCGCGCGCGCGCGTGTGTGTGTGTGTGCGTGCGCGCACAGCCTTTAAAATATCATTTGGACTTGGACTAGGAAGTAATTTAACGTGTACGTTCAGAGAAAGCTGTTGTAGCGCACGCCTTTCTTGGACGCAAGTTCTGGCGTAGGCTTTGTCCAAGACAGGGGCGGGACGTAGCCCAGTGGCAAAGCGCTCGCTTGATGCGCGGTTGGTTTGGGATCGATCCTCGTCGGTGGGCCCATTGGGCTATTTCTCGCTCCAGCCAGTGCACTACGACTGGTACATCAAAGGTCGTGGTATGTGCTATCCTGTCTATGGGATGATGATTATGAAAGATCCCTTGTTGCTAATCTCATCACTCAGATCGAAATATCTGTATGAGACCTTTTTTACAAATTTGAACGAAGAAGAAGAAAAAGAAAAAGCTGCTAATGGAAAAGAGTAGCCCATGAAGCTGCAACAGCGGGTTTCCTCTCTCAGTATCTGTGTAGTACTTAACCATATGTCTGACGCCATATAACAACCGTAAATAAAACGTGTTGAGTACGTCGTTAAATAACTCATTTCCTTGTAACCATCTTTCGCATTCACGGCTAAGCCGTTTAAGAGCTATATTTATGAGTTAATAAATGCTTATCGGAATTTATCAGTAGGTACAGTATGAATCATGTTTTTAATAGTTTTCCATTTATGATGATCATAGAGCTCGGGGTATGTACAGACATTTCCTTTCTTTTTCCACGATAATGCTTATGCATAGCTTTTGTACTCTGACTTCATCGGACTTGGTTTGAGTTTGGAGTTTTCCTTATCCTAGAAGAGTTTCCTTACTAGGATTCTGAGCCTCTCCAGCCCAGTTTTGATTATGGAGTTTGCTTTTTCTAGACAGTTGTCTTTCTTGACTCACGTCCTCTGTCTGTCCAGTAGTTTTTCGTTCAAAATATGCCATCGATCAATTTAGTTTTTTTTCCAGTTTCGCAACATTCTTCGATTTGTGTTGCCTTTTATGCTGTGTAGGTGACACGAAAATGCGTATTTGGCCATATGGATACTCTGATAACAGTTTAATTACGTTATATAGGCCTACACTGGACAGCATTTCTCCCGAATATTCCATGTTTCTTGCACAAAGCATGCAATCCCTTGGTTGCATTTCTTTGAGCTGTTCCATGCACATTTTCTCTGGTTTACATCCATAAATCCATTCACAAATTTATTACTCCAAACAATCCATGTCACAATAACTTTTGCCTTTGAGTATATATTAAAACTAAAACTAACAAATAAAAATGACGTCCGGACTAATTTGTATGTCCCCATTCGGGAGAGCGTTCGCCTGAGGTGCAAGTCTCGTAGGATCGAATCACCTCAGTGGACTCATTCTCTGATATATCAACGGCCGAGGTATGTACTGTCCTGTCTGTGAGTAACCCTTGATCAATATCAATTGAAAAATGTAGCAGGTTTGCTTGATAAGACTATATGTGAGAATTATTGATCAAATGTTTGACATCCAATAGCCGATAAGTTATCTAGTAGTGTCGTTTTAACAAAACTTTTAACTTTGTGGTATGTGTTGTCCTGTCTGCGGGAAAGTCTATATTTAAATGATTCCTTTCTGTTAATAAAAAATGTAGCAGGTTTTTTTCAAAAACTAAATGTTTTACACCCAATAGCCGATGATTAATAAGTAAACGTGCTAGTATGTATCGTTAAACAAAACAAAATTCAACTTTATAATATGGAGGGGGGGGGGGGGGGGGGACGTAGCCCAGTGGTAAAGCGCTCGTCTGATGCGCGGTAGGTCTAGTATCGATCCCCGTCGGTGGGCCCATTGGGTATTTCTCGTTCTAGCTAGTACACCACGACTAGTATATCAAAGGCCATAGTATGTGATATTCTGTCTGTGGGATGGTGCATTATTATAAAAGATCCCTTGCTACTAATGGATAAATATAGCGGGTTTCCATATGTCACCATTACCAAACGTTTGACATCCAATAGCCTATGTGCTAGTATTTCGTTAAACAAAGCGGACTTTAACTCTGTGAGGGGCGGGACATAGCCCAGTGGTAAAGTGTTCGCTTGATGCGCGGTCGGTCTAGGATCGATCCCCGTCAGTGGACCCATTAGGCTATTTCTCGTTCCAGCCAATGCTCCACAACTGGTGTGTCAAAGGCCGTGGTATGTACTATCCTGTCTGTGGGATGGTGCATATAAAAGATCCCTTGCTGCTTATCGAAAAGAGTAGCCCATAGAGTGGCGACAGCGGGTTTCCTCTGTCAATATCTGTGTGGTCCTTAACCATATGACTGACGCCATATAACCGTAACTATCATGTGTTGAGTGCATTGTTAAATAAAACATTTCCTTCCTTCCCTTCCTTCCCCCCCCCCCCGTTTCCTTTTTTTGTTTCCTTCCTTCCTTAACTTTGTATGTTGTGCGATATTGTGGCTTTATATAAAGAAAGAACATGTTCGAGAACTGCTTACGTTGTGAATTCTTGGAACCTCTAGTCTGTTAAAATAAATAAAAGAGGAAAGCATTCCCCCAAAATAGAAGTTGGCCGCGTGTGCACTATTAGCATACTTCAAAATTAGTTAAAACCAACTCTGGCAATGTGCTAGTCTTCTCGTAAGTAAAGACTGACAACCTTACAAACTCTGAATCTCTGGCGGGCATACGGGCCAATCCCCCCCCACCCACCCACTAATCACACCTCTTTCCCCCACCACGTTATATATTTTCATATCGCTACATAACAACTGTAGACTCATAGACAATATGGCTACTCGGTCTTGTATCGATCCCCGTTCCAGCCAGTGCACCACGACTGGCAATGGGTCCACCGACGGGGATCGATCCTAAACCGACCGCGCATCAAGCGAACGCTTTACCACTGAGCCACGTCTCGCCCCCTTGTCGCCAAGCAAGGGTGCCATCAGTAACCTACATTGTAGTTGTCAAATACACCTGCATTAACCAAGACTGAAGGTGCGGTTTTTTTGTTTTTTTTTGATGGTCTGATAATAGTAACACCGTTGAACATCATTTGATGTTAATTTCAGGGGCAAATACTTTGGAAGAAAATTTAAAACACCTGTCACAAATTCCATGATAGATATGTTACCGTAATGTATCTGCACGCGTAGATTCGTCATGGATACGTCCACTGTATCTATTATGTAGTGCCATTATGTAGTGCCATTATGTAGTGCCATTATGTAGTGCCATTTCACTTATTTATCCACAACACCCATGGTAGGCATTCAATATATATAGGCATACACTTTGTATTTTGTGACGGTACATGCTCTTAAATTCTTTTCGCCTGTGGCGATATTAATTGTTTTAGAAGGCCGTGTGCAGTTCCAAATGCACTTAGCCCAGGTGGGCAACTTGTTACGTGATACCTTTGCGCGACGGTCATCGAGCTTTTCTAATACACACCTAGCGCAGGTGTGGAGGCCATGTGGCTAGTAGTTACGTAATATCTCCGGTAGTGCTGTTTATGGCCAGGGGATTGCTCGCGGAATGGCGACAGCCAGTCTGACGATCAGAGAAAAATATGCCGGCGTGGTGGTTGTGGAAAATCCACATGATACGTGAGGTACCGCCTTGTACCCCCAGGCGATATTCGCTGTCTCTGAGAGTTTTAAATAAATAGCTAGGATTTTAGATATATCGAGGAGAAACATTTGGAAGTATCCAGGGGCACGGTCGTCGTCCACTGAGCGATCTATATTAGTTCAGACGGGACTTTGGTAAATATATATTTCTGCTCTGTGTATAACCTTGATGTGATTGATGTGACTTTAAACATTTTAATACTGTATTATACCAATATTATTTAGACGGTGCTGCCGGTCATCTGACGCAGTAATCTGTAGGCTAACTGTCCTAAATAATTATAAAAAGCTTAGCCAGTCATCCTAGAGGACCTAGGTAAACTGTAGGTTATTGTCTTTATTGTGATAGGTACCAGTATTAATTCTGTGTTACAAGGTTACTGAATGAGTAGTTAAGGGTTAATTAAAAATTAACCATTTAGGAATAGAGCTGTAATTCCTTTATTAATTAAGTTCCCCTGGAAGCGTTTCTCAATTATCACACTTGTGGATGTTGTGTCACGGTGAAGAGATTAGCATATTGTGTAACCTAGACACCTAGAGATTAACTAATTAAGTGATCAGTTCTGGGTTGTTATTATTGTTGTTATTAATTAACTACTGCGGCAGTACATTTGTCAGCGTAGGTTAATACAGATTCCAAAGTGTATTGTGTTTTGTTGTGTTTTCTAGTGAACTAAACGTGCTATAATAATATATACTTTATATAAGATCGTATCTCTGATCATACCTAGACGAGCCACAGCGGGTATAACTGCTCGATATAGAGAGATCTAATAGATATACAGTTAGGAGAGATATTTGGATAATCGTGTTTCATCCAGTTACGGGTATTATAGAATTCCCGTGACATATTTATATGCGTAATTGCCCAGCAATTTTTTTTAGGCGCACTATACATTGGGGGTGGGGTGGGGGTACTGGAAATGCACAAACCCTTCCTCGAAAGTCCAGTGTTTAATGTATGAATAGACTGAATGTATTCCTTTTTAATGAGATAGACGTATATTGGTCTGTTGGCTGATTCTGAAGTTTATGTCAGTTTGTTTTGTTTAACAACACCACCGGACCACATTGATTTATTAACCATAGGCTACTGGATGTCAAACATTCAGAGGAAATCTGCTACTTCAAGTTTCCACTATTTTATATGCACTTCCCATAGACAGGACAGCACATATCACATCCTTTGAAAAGGTCCACCGAGAAGGTTCAGTCCTGCGACCAAAGCACCTCAGGAAAGGGCTCTGCCGACTGACCTAGATCCCTCACCTTGAATTCGGAGACAGACTACCTGTGTATACTCAGTCGGTTTAGTGATCGCTTGAGGTGCTTGCGTCGCAGGATCGAACCACCTTGGTGGATCCATTCAACCGACTTGTTTTTTCTCTCGTTACAACCAGTGCACCACAAATGATCAAAGGCCGTGGTATAGGCCTATGCTTTCCTGTCTGTGGAAAAGTGCATATAAAAGATCCCTTGCTGCATTAGGAAAAATGTAGCGGGTTTCCTCTGATGACCACGAGTCAGAATTACAAAATGTTTGACATCCAATAGCCGATGATTAATTAATCAATGTGATCTAGTGGTGTCGTTAAAGAAACAAAACTTTATTTTAACCTTTGAATAATGCATATTAGTGAATCCCATACCTTGGAGTATTGAACATGCCCTTTTTGTCGTCGCATACGTCAGTAACAATTAAATATATGCTTCTTTTTTCTTCTTCTTCTTCTTTTTTGGGGGGGTGGGGAGGTGGGTGGGGGGGGGTATTGTTGGTTTTGTTATTTGTGCTTTGTTTGTGTTTTTTAACATTCAATCAATCAACCAATCAATCAATAATCATGGGCGATTCAATAAGGATGTGCACACCCTCTCGCATGATCAATGTTTGGCTTAAAACAACAATATTGGCCCCCTAAAATAGTTTTCATAGGTATTGAAGGCAGGGGTGGAGAATGGCTGAGACTGGAAGGCATTACACCCCCCCCCCCCCCCCTCCCATCAACTTTGAAGGAATGTATCCCTCTCCGATAAAAATCAAATTAATATATACATGTAGCTGGCCACCCACCTTCCGACACCTATTGGCTGCTTTTGTTTTTTTAACTTATTTTTGTGCTTATATCCAATTAAGGGGCGGGACGTAGCCCAGTGGTAAAGCGCCCGTTCGATGCGCGGTCGGTCTGGGATCGATCCCGGTCGGTGGACCCATTGGGCTATTTCTCGTTCCAGCCAGTGCACCACGACTGGTATATCAAAGGCCGTGGTATGTACTACCCTATCTGTGGGATGGTGCATATAAGAGATCCCTTTCTGCTTATCGAAAAGAGTAGGCCTAGCCCATAAGTGGCGACAGCGGGTTTCCTCTCTCAATATCTGTGTGGTCCTTAACCGTATGTCTGACACCATATAACCGTAAATAAAATGTGTTGAGTGCGTCGTTAAATAAACCATTTTTTTCTTTCTTATATCCAACACGCTGTCCTGGGCACACATCTGAGCTATATGGGCTGTCAGTTGTTAGTTGTTTGTGGTTAATGAGAGAGAAGAGGGTATAGTCACAGTAGTGGTCTTAAACATACCCATTGAGTCGTTAAAACTCGCTCTGGGTGGGAACCGGTACCCGGCTGCGAACCCTGTACCTACTAGCCTTATGTCCGATGGCTTAACCACGACACCACCGACGCTGGGTTTGTTGGTAGAAGATGTCTAAAGTTTCTTTTTATTTTAGGGTGCTCTTATTCTAGTGAAGAAATTTAAATAAATTAATTAAAGGGGAGTAACTCTTTCTTCCAGTCCAAAACAATGGCGGGAAGTTTGTAAATAAAGGTAGTGAGTTCATTGCAAATTTTTGTCAAACTTGGGTTTTGTCGTGGGTATTTTGTCTTTACATTAAATACTAGTTTTAAATCACCAATTAACTTTATGTATATGATCGTTACAACCATCTGACAGAGATACATTTACTTGAATCATAGTTGTTTCGTACCATCCATGGTCATTTTGAATCTGACATTTCGTACCATTTTTAGAATGTTTGAAAAGTTTTAATGCAAAATTACTTTTAGAAAACTTTTGTTTGAAGATTTTATTAATGCATCTAACTGACTGAAGAAAATATTGGCATTTAAAAAAATATATCGTATTTACGAAATACGGATAGGAAGTGAAATATGTTATAGATTTATATCCTGGCGTCATATGTTTTCGATACGATAAGCAAAAAATTAAAATATAATAAAAACAATACTTCGTACATACAATACTACTTTACCTTTCTCAAGTCACATTAGTTTATTGTAAAAAACAGTGATAATTTCCCATGAACACCAAATTTTTCTCCAAAAACACTAACTGCTAAGTTGTACAGGTGTTCCCGCTATATTTTCACAAACGTCATATGTTTTCGATAGTTTCATTGGCTGTCTATTTTTGTCCTTTTTATGGCAGTGAAGGATCTATACTCCGTGCAATAATTTACATCAAAATCTTCTTTTGAAAATAAAATCATATAATGTTTGTAACTTGTAAGAAATATTGAATTATCTTCAGACCAATAGACAGTGTTCATTTAAAACATATTTACATTATGTTTTCGTCATAGGTTAATGTCTACTCCTCTTGTTATACGTATCAACGACACCTAAAATCAGACTGTCACCGTAAGTACACTGACAGATACAGAACTATATATTTTCAAAAAATCTAATTCCACCAAACCACCTTTATTTGTAGTAAATGTAAATGCACATGTAAACATGTCCCCACCAGAAATTACCGAAAAGATCTTTGCTGTGAATAACATAAGAGGTAACCCAACCAGCCTTCCATAAATTTTATTGTTCAGTGTAATGATCACGTGGTATATCTTCGAACTTTGGCAAGTCAGATGTCAGTGTTGCAGACGATAACTTTGCAGGGATTTGTGATACCTGGATTTCGCTATGTGAGGCATTTCATTAGTACCAAAATATTGCATTACGAAAAACTGATAACATGCACACTATTTATGGTATTATAATTAAAACATAAAGTTGGCAGCTTGACTTGAAGCATTTTTAATATTGTGAGGTAAAAGACACTTCGTTGTTTATGTTTAGGCTGATAGTGACGTAATATCTCGCATAATCTCGCGATACATGCAGTTACAAACAAAGTATCGAAAACATATGTCGATCGAAATTGTATGACGGTACGATAATATTGTGTTGTGTATCACTATGACTCTGTGAGTATGAGGAATCCGGGTCGTTTTGCCCTTATTCCCGTTCGTCCCGAGTCATTTCGCCCTTAGAATGAGTCGTTTCGTCCTCCATTATGAGTCGTTTCGCCCCTATGTATTGGGGTGGTCCGGAAAAAAATGTGGACAACTACAATAAATGTATTTTTCGTTGGATTTTACCCACATTTTGTCCAGACAGAAATCTTGAAAAAAAAACAATGGCATGGATTCCACATACTAGATGATATCCATGTCACCTGTATCGACTTCGCTGAGATCGCATAGGGCAAAAAGCATGTAATTTTGTGCCGGCTTCCATTTTGACTTTTTATGGAATATTCTACAAGAGGGGTGAAAGGATATGACTTAATCTAACAACCGTTGAATGTAATAACATGTTATGATATAAATGCAAATGTGATGATGTCATATTATTTTATTATTATTAATATTATTTGATTGTTTAAAGATACCACTAGAGATCATTAATTTTATATTAATATTTTAGTCTTTCACCCCTCTTGAAGAGTATTCCATAAAAAAACAAAATGGCAGACAGCAGAAAACTGCATGTATTTTGCCCTAAACTAGCTGTAACGAGAACAGACATCGATATGTTATGTTAAAACCTGTTTAAAAAAGCACAAAACACGCATTATTTTAAAACATTTTAATAACAAAATACGCATTATTTTAATAACAAGGACAACATCAATGCCATATATAGCATACAACAAGCATTTTTTAAATGTAAACTGAAGCAAATGGACCTTTTAATATTTCATCAGCATACATGTAGATGTAAACATGACACGTCAATGGATATTACAGAGGCCAATTTCGCAAATTTGCAAAAAAGCGGTCTCCCCCCCCCCACCACACACACACACACACCAAAGCACTTTATATAACTAATATGTCCTATCGACAATATCATTGTGTAGGCTAGTCTTTGTACTTATTAATATAAAATACATCAGGCCCGTAGGAACTGAGATGGTGTGAGGGGAGGGGTTCTTTAAAATATTGCACATAATAACATATACATATAAATGGTGTTTATGGTTGATAAAGGGTTACAAATTGATAACCTATATCTGATTTGCAACTAGAGTCACGTAAACAAATTTATTCATCATTCACAAACATAAACATGAGGGCGAAATGACCCTGTATAGAGGGCGAAACGACCCGGTATGGGGGTGAAACGACACGGGCGATTGGGAATAAGGGCGAAACGACCTGATACCAGTATGAGTAGGAAGCAAAAACTGGTGCAGAAATTGTCTGTTGTTGACCTTAATGTGAGTATCAAATTCAGTAAAGAATGTTTAGGTGTTTTAGATTAAAGAATGCATATATTTTTCTATCTGTGCCATTGGTGTTGATTCAGATTTCATAAATAAAACCCTGGACTTGTTTTGATTTTTTAAATTATTTTTTAAAATGATTATTATTTTTTTAGTATTAAAGGACATGTCAAACAACATGATAGACAGCATTTCCACATCAGTGACTGCCAGTAGCTGTAGTGGAGTGGATGCAGTGGCTGATGATGTTGCTGTGTATGAAACTCAGTACTTTGATTTCACTCCAAAGTCTTTCTACAATGGCAGTGAGTATTACACAGACGGAAGGAAGAAGGAAGGAAATGTTTTATTTAACAACACAGGCAACACATTTTATTAATGGTCAGTGTTTTGGGGCAGTATCCGAGTTGGATACTAACATTTTAAAATCTGGTATCCCACCTGAGAATTTAGTATTATAATTTATATATATGGTATCCTGGTGGGATACTGGGTTCTTGAAGTCTGTTATCCAAAATTAAATTCTGGTATCCCCGGGATATCGGGATACCGTTAATCTCGAACACTGATGGTTATATGGCGTCAGACATATGGTTAAGGACCACACAGATATTGAGAGGAAACCCGCTGTCGCCACTTCATAGGCTACTCTTTTCGATGGCAGCAAGGGATCTTTTATGTGCAACATCTCACAGACAGGATAGTGCATACCACAGCCTTTGTTACACCAGTTGTGGAGCACTGGCTGGAACGAGAAATAGCCCAATGGGTCCACCGACGGGGATCGATCTTAGATCGACTGCGCATCAAGCGAAAGCTTTACCACTGGGCTATGTCCCGTCCCTTACACAGACGGGAGCTGGTCAAAAACTACCCAAACCAAAATGTAATGTTCGGTATTCGACCTGAAAATCCCCTGCGTGTGCTGTAACGTCACCGTGGTGCAGGGGTGTAACATTCTCTTTGAGAATGGCCAATACAGCACAAAATTGAAGTTTTGTGTAGAATTCAGTATCCGTAAAATTCTGTGATATTTGTATTTTTGCAGTTCTTTCCACTGTTTTTGTTTAAGTCTTGAATTTTTATATTGATGTTGATCATCACTTTATTTATTTGCATTACCGTAGTTTGACACCCAATAGCCGATGTATTTTTCGTGCTGGGGTGTTGTTAAACATTCATTCATTCATTCATTCATTCATTCATTCATTCATTCATTCGACCTGAAAATGGTCTTTAAATATTGGATGGAAATGACGAGCAAATAATCGAATACAAACTTTAGAAACAACAATTGACTCATCAAAATAAAAATGTTTTAATAGTTTGAATATAGCCCGAGTACTCTGACAGTAGAGCTTGGCAGTATACCATATATATATACCATGTGATACCGAAATACTGCTCGATATTGGTATCAGTATTGTATCAGTATTGAATACTGTACTGATACCAAAGTAAATCACCTCAAAAATACTGATACTGAACCTGAAATTTCAATACCGCCTAGCTCTTATTTGATGGTAAGAGCTAGATGGACATTTGGACAGTTATCAACGCTCTCTAACCATCCAAGACCAATCTATATAAATTCTGCGCAATCACTTCCTACCAAACGATAGTCAAAGATTCCCACTATAATACAATACAGTCATGTATGTTTGACATCAAATACCTTTACATTGATCATTTTAAAATTCCTTGATTAAAAAAATCTTCACATATCAATCATTAATACAACACTACATGAAGAAACCCAGCAACACCCCCTTTCAATAATGTTCCAGTTAAATATGTAGTTGCTGACAGGTTTCTTCCTGTAGAGTGTGTATTAGTGATTACTTTGTGAAACGTGACTGAGTTGTCGGAAAGATCACCTACAAAAGGACGAGTGCCAGAAATATTTTCTGGTTCAATGATTCATATAATTTTACTTTTTTGGTATAATTATTATAAAATTCACTGCATTTTATGTTTTTACCGTGATGTCACTCCTTCTCTCAGCTGATATATATTATGTCACTGAAAGGAATGCATGCATCGTTACATATTACGTGACATCAGGTTCTAACTTTGCTTAGAGACTGACGTAATCAACAAGTAGCAAAGGCTGTCAACCTCCTAAAGGACAAGACCAATTAAAAGGTTGCAGTTTTTCTAGCACAGCTTTCTGGCACCTTTCTACTGGTTGATTGTACTAAAAATACATTTCTAGCATTTGCTTCAAGATGGGGTGGGAGTTAGTTCAATCCGTTGAGAGCTAGCTTACGGTGCTTGCGTCACAGGATTGAACTACCTCGGTGGATCCATCCAACTGATTGTTTTTTTTCTCATTCCAACCAGTGCACCACAACTGGTCAAAGGCTGTGGTATGTGTTTTCTTGTCTGAGGGAAAGTGATTATAAAAGATCCCTTGCTGCATTATGAAACATTAGCAGGTTTCCTCTGATGACCGTGTTTCAGAATTACCAAATGTTTGACATCCAATAGCCGATGATTAATTAATCAATGTGCCCTAGTGGTGTAGTTAAATAAAACAAAGCTTCGAGATTAACATGAAAAGCAGACATTGCACCTCTTTCACAAATCATGAATCGAACCTTAGAATTTGTTACCTTTAGCATGTTTCAAAGGGTTTTTAAGAAATGTTCACATATAGTAATTTTAAGCCTGCCTCTACGGACCCAGCCATTTAACGGGAGATATATCTTGCTTCCCTTCACTCCCTAGACAAGTGCAAGGAGAGTAATTTTTAGTTTCCCTTAGCATGTGAATTAATATGGTATCAGTAAGGTAATATGTTAAATGGCTCCCCATAATCTAAGTTAGGAAAGCACTTAATTTACTCAGCTCAGTATTTTCTTTTACAGCAAATAAACCCAAAATTAAAAACTAAAAATTATTTCTTCAACCGACGGCTTGTATCCAGTATTAAAAATAACAATGGTAAAGCCTCTGGCCTATAGCAATTCATATCATAGCTTTGGCAATTGCCGTCAGAGCAGCATTTAAGTTCGAATCCAGCAAAATACACTAAGCAATGCTTGGAAAACTTTGAGAATTATTGTTTTGACTGCGAGTTAGTTGTGCAAGTCTCGTCTGCATAAACTCATTTTTCATTTGCACTTTAAATATAGCATATTGTTTACATCACTTAGTGTAAACCAATTGTCTAAACTTTGTTGTAATTATGTGGAAAACCGATGGCCTCTCATTGCCAAGCGATCACCAGTGAAATTCTTCTTCTAAGTTATGATTTTTCTTTCAGTGTATAATGCAGTCAGCGAATACATATTTGAAGCTCTTGCTACTATGGAAAGAGTTCTGGGTGAAGAGGTAATCATTTGAAATGAAGGAAGAAGGAAATGTTTTATTTAACGATGCACTCGACACATTTTATTTTCGGTTATATGGCGTCAGACATATGATTACGGACCACACAGATATTGAGGGAGGAAACCTGCTGTCGCCACTTCATGGGCTACTCTTTTTCGATCAGCAGCAAGGGATCTTTTATATGCACCATGCCACAGACAGGGTAGTACATACCACAGCCTTTGATATGCCAGTCGTGGTACACTGGCTGGAACGAGAAGTAGCCCAGTGGTCCCACTGACGGGGATCGATCCTAAACCGAGCACGCATCGAGCAAATGCTTTACCACTGGGCTACATCCCACCTCTCATTTGAAAAATTCTTGAAGTTCACATATATTCAGTAAACACTTTTCAAGGGCATTTATATTATAACAATCTTTATCTTTATAAATATAATGTGCAAAATACTTAAATATTTAAATATATTCCTATAGTATATTGTGCAAATGTCAGCTAGGGCATAATCGCAAAAATGTATTATAACACTTTCTGATTGTAATATGTGCCAATGGCCTTTATTCTGAATAAATTGTCTGTCTATATTATAACAATTACAATTGTAACAATGTAGCTTAGTCAATTGATAACTCGCCTGACGTGCTTGGGTCAAAGAATTGAATTCCAATGGTAGACCCATCCTCTTTAAAGTTTTTTGCCTCGTGATTCGCATATCAAAGTCTGTGGCATGTACTGTCCTATCTGTGCATATACAAGATTCCTCGCTAGTAATGGAAAAATGTAGCGGGTTTCGTCTGCAGACTGTATCAGAATGACAAAATGTTTAACATCCAGTAGCTGATTACCAATGCACCATAACTGGACAAAGCTGATGACCAATGCATCATAACTGGACAAAGGCCGTGGTATGTGTTTTCCTGTCTGTGGAAAAATGCATATAAAAGATCCCTTGCTGCATTAGAAAAAATGTAGCGGGTTTCCTCTGATGACTATGAGTCCGAATTACCACGTTTGACATCCAATAGCTGATGATTAATTAATCGATGTGCTCCAGTGGTGTCGTTAAACAAAACGAACTTCTTCCAGTAGCTGATGATGAATTAACCAGTGTGTTCTAGTGGTGTCATTATGTAAAATACTCTTATGAATAGGGACCGCGGACACTTTATAAATATGATAAGAATGATAACGATTTTTTGCTGTAATGATGGAATACATTTTAAAGAACTATTTTTAACAACAACAAACAAATTTAATTGCCCCTAACCCCCGTTTCCATTAAGGGGAAATAACTCCATTTAGCAACAATTGACAGAAGACCTAAAAAATTGGCACAGTGAAATGTTTTTAAATTTAAGCCTTATTTTGGGTTTCAATACCTTTATTAGCATTTATATGTACCCTATAAATATTTCCACTAAATTGTCATTAAAATAGTCCCAAATGTTTTTTCAATGCCAAAAAAGGACTATTCACTTGCCTCAAGTTATAACACTTTTCATAATGACAACACCACTATTTTTTTCAGCCAATTAATTTTTTTTTGTAATGCTGGCAAATTAAAGTCCTCTCTTACACATTATCCACAAAACTGCATTGGAAAATGACGTCCAGCCTCGGTGGCGCAGTGATTAAGCCATCAGACTACAGGCTGGTAGGTACAGGGTTCGTACCCCGTACCAGCTCCAACCCAGAGCGAGTTCTTAAGGGCTTAATGGGTAGGTGTAAGACCACTAAACCCTCTTCTCTCTCACTAACCAACTAACAACTAACTCACTGTCCTGGACAGACAGCCCAGATAGCTGAGGTGTGTGCCCAGGACAACGTGCTTGCACCTTAATTGGATATAAGCACGAAAATAAGTTGAAATGAAACAGAAAATGATTGGAAGATTTTTTTGCCAGGGTTGTATGTGATGCCGTCAATCCTTGCAACTGCTCATGGCAGTCAGCAGTGCCGTGTAGTGTTTTTTTAATGGCATGTTTGTTGCCGTGGTCATTTTCTGAATTGCAGGGGTTGTGCAGTTGTATTATGATTGACGAATAATCTGTGATCATCTTATTCAGTGTCACGATGTGATGTCTCCAAGCAGCATCAAGGAAGCAATGTCCAGATTTAAACCCCATGTGGATAAAACCATCAACCGAGCTTTCGACAAGCTTGAGGTAGGACACCTTTAACCAGGCATGTGATTTTTCAATATTTTTTTAATCAGATTTCAGGGCTAAACCTTCGCGCGAATCTCCGAATCCGATTCGCGCCAGGATTCGTGCAAGCATAAAACATCCGAATCTGTTTGGATTCGCGTGAAATATTTCCAATTTTTTTTTATTAAATTGAATAATCAGTGAGTAAAACGTTACCGAATTAATAAAAAAAAATTAGTCTGGTTATCAAGCTTCAGTTTAAACTCGCTTCAAAAGCATAGCATACATTCGAATCTGTGCATGTTCGAAACATAGTGGTTTAACGAGACTAGTTCCAAGCGGTGGTTTAACTGGCCTGGAGCCAAGCGGTGGTTGGCCCATTTCTATGAACCAAATTGCCAACGAAGAAAACCGAAAGGAACATGTTTGCACAGTTCTTACATAATAACAATAGACAGTAATTAAGTGTTCCCAAATTTAGTAATACATCAAACATTTCTATGTTGGTTCGCTGATATTATGTTCCTAACCTTGAATCACCTGCTCTTTTTAATCAATAATTTTTTTTGGTCTGTTGTGGAAATGTGCGTCAGTAATATCCATACAAACATTGAACCAATACGCAAAATACATAGCCAAAAGTATCCCATGCGCTGTTTACGAATAAGCAATCTTCCAAAAGTAATGGGCTGCGTTCAGCCAGACCGAGTGGAAAAACGTCCGACAGACTGGTTTGTACGGTTCACAGTAATCCAAATGGCCATATTCGAAACCAATCAAATAGTTTGCGAACATTAGCAAAACGTTTGCTGGCTGAACTTGGGACTTGTAAGACACCTTAAAAATCCACTGACTGTAAAGAAAAAATGGAACCAACAACTAAACAAAACATATATATATATTTTTTTTGCTTTAAAATTGGATAAACTGTTACTGACAAATTGGTTATTCTTTCCAGTAAATAGTAAGGTTTTTTTGTAATCCATATACAGTTAGTAGCATATGACACAGAATTCTATATACTAACACTGTTGATAAAGTTCTCTGAAAATGTTTAGAAACGGCCCTGGATTTCATCTTTTTTTGTTTGTTAAATGATTTTCACAGAGTAGACTGGATTTGATCTGAAATGCTAAAAATTAATCTGTATTTCTAAAAGTAGTGTGTAGAGGTCATTTCTGCTTTTTAAAGATCATAGGTGCTAACTTAAGAATTTAAAAAAGAATTGCCATGTGTGAAACTGCCCACTGAAGGCAATTTTGAGCCTACCTATGGCAATTTTTTTAAAGTGACAGGTTACTTGCTGTATGTAGACATATTTCAAAAGTGCAAATGTTAAATATTGGTAGATAATGTACACCAGGTGTGTACACTTTGCCATTGTTGAGGAGCTTTGCCAGTCACTTCAAATGATATATGACATTTATTATGAGAATAAATATATTTATGTAGTCAGACACAATACTGTAATATTAACAATATTATTATGGATTTTGCGGACCTTATTGGTATCATATAAAACACTGTCATGGCCAAGTAGTTAAATTTGGTAACAAATTATTGTGACATAATTTCCCCGAAAACATTATAATGAAACAGTAATAAGTATTACAAAATGTTTAATTGGTGATTATTTTAATTATCAGTGTTAATTGGCCAATGAATGACGCTGTCACATTAACATTATTTGATGACGTGATCGGTTTAATTTATCTGACATCCCAGCTAAAAAACTTTTTTTTAATAACAAAGGAGAGAAACTTTCATTGGTTATAAATTTAATTATAAACTTTAACATATCTTTAGTGGTATCAGGTAAACAATGGTTATCTTAACACTTGCATGAGGCCATTCTTTTATTCACCGTCTTGGTGAAATTGTAAATGATCATGACAATGATTTTGTAAAGTTTTGGCTTTGAGGGGTACGTCAGTTAAGGTTTCGTGTCTGGGTGTGGGAGGTTGTATGGTGTACCCAGGCCCCAAAACACTCCAATTACAGTCGGGGGTATTGAAATCACGTATCAATAATTTTTCTACAAATTGGCAGTAATGATATATCCCATTGTAATGATAATTTAGAACTAGGAAGTATTGACCTTTGATCAGCTTTGTTACTGGAATGTTGAGCTTTCGCAGTTCTGAAGTCTGAAGTCTTGTATTGTCAATGTCATACATGTATCATTGTGTATTTTGTCATCATTCTGCACTGCTCGTTTGAATATTTTAAAATTCTGGTATGGCTAATGCAGATTCGATGCAAACAAAAAAAGACTGTCTACGGTCACAAAAACACAGATCGCCCATTGGACCAGTAGTTGCATTTTTTAACTCATCCATCAGAATTTGTACTCACATTTGAAGAGCAGGTGAGTACTTTCTGCACCCCTGTTGGAACAAGTAATGGTTTGACCACCCAACAGTTGCTACTCAGTTTTTAACTGTTCTCCAACTGTCAGTAATCGAAAATTTTAAGAACAAAATGTTCACCGATTCGTAATATTCATTGTCATTTTTAATCTGCAGATATACTTGGATGAGAATATTTTCCATATTCCGAGCAATGTCGTGTTGCCAGAAGACAAAATACAGCTGAGTCATCCAGTGAGCCGAGAGGAGATGCACAGCCTGGATAAAGAGATGGATGTTCTGAGAAACAAAATATTAGCCGTAAGTTTCAGCAGATCTCCTAGGTTAGTGCGGGACGTAGCCCAGAGGTAAAGCGCTCGCTTGTTGCGCGGTCGGTGTGTTATCGATCCTCATCTGTGGGCCCAATGGGCTATTTCTCATTCCAGCCAGTGCACCATGACTGGTATATCAAAGGTCGTGGTATGTGCTATCCTGTCTGTGGGATGGTGCATATAAAAGATTCCTTGCTACTAATGGAAAAGTTAAGCAGGCTTCTTCTGTAAGACTATATATTAAAATTACCAAATGTTTGACATCCAGTAAACGTTGATTGATAAATCAATGTGCTCTAGTGGTTTCGTTAAACAAAACAAACTTTTTATCTCCAAGGTTCTGTCGTTACATACCGGCCTCGGTGACGTCGTGGCAGGCCATCGGTCTACAGGCTGGTAGGTACTGGGTTCGGATCCCAGTCGAGGCATGGGATTTTTAATCGAGATACCGACTCCAAACCCAGAGTGAGTGCTCCGCAAGGCTCAATGGGTAGGTGTAAACCACTTGCACCGACCAGTGATCCATAACTGGTTCAACAAAGGCCTTGGTTTGTGCTATCCTGCCTGTGGGAAGCGCAAATAAAAGATCCCTTGCTGCCTGTCGTAAAAAGAGTAGCCTATGTGGCGACAGCGGGTTTCCTCTAAAAACAGTGTCAGAATGACCATATGTTTGACGTCCAATAGCCGATGATAAGATAAAAAAATCAATGTGCTCTAGCGGCGTCGTTAAATAAAACAAACTTTATTTTACTGTCGTTACATAACCAAAAAGAAAGAAACAATACTATATCTGGATAAATTGAGAATCTAACATGATTAGCGATTAGATACCATTTATCTTACAAGTTGTTTCAAAATGTATCAGACTAGCAAAAGCTAGTTGAATACATTTTAAATCAGTGGTATGGTAAATGTTATCTAACAGATATGCATGAAGTATATTATTTCTTGCATATTCTCAAAAAAGGTTTAAAAGAAATTAAAAGGTTTTTTTAAGGCAGATTCCTCATGCTCGTAGTTAGTACCGTATGTCATACTATATGGCACAGAGCAACCAGCTTTACTAGTGTTCATTTCATTGGTCAATGTGGCTTTGATGTCATCACCATGGAGCAAATACCCGTAATCAGATGTGTGATATCACACAGTCGGGGTTTAGGCTGAAGCTAATGAAATATTAGTAATTTGGTGAATTTGCTAAGACAGTCTGTAGCTGAATTCCAAGTTTCACTGAGCCAAATGGTGGTGCATCTATAAACGACAGACGATTTTCAAATTAACGTTTTGGAGAATTGGTCACGAAATATATTTTGCCAAATTCAACTTTAATTTGCATTTGGCGATTTTGCAGTGTTCTGTCCGCTAGACTGGTTTATGCGATTCACGATAAACCAAACGGCCACGTCGGGAACCAATCAAATAGTTAGCAAAACATTTGCTGGCTGAACTTAGGGCTGAAGACTGTTAATGAGTCAGTCACCTTACAGCATATTTGTTTTAAATATTGGTTAACCCAAATATTGTTTTGGCATCAGTGACATAACTTAAACAGGGTTCAAAGAAATTCTGGAAATCCTAGTAAAGTATGGAATGTACACTATTTATTTAATCGAAAAGGTATGGAAATAACTAAGTGTGAGTCTGGAAAAAGTCAATTAAATTTGGTCTGCAGTATCAAGTGTTCCGATATTTATTTCTCTCAGTATATATAAGTGTTGTTATTTGCAGGTAAAGTACGCCAACATGTGCATTGCCCACGATATCAAGTCAGCAGATGATGCACATGCCAAGATTAGTCAGATGCTCAAACATATGAAAGACATGAGAAACATCGTCCGAACGGCAGGAAGTGAGTGTCATGTCATAGTTATCAGTGTCATTTCTGTATCTCTTTAAAGAATTTTAATATCTCCTACTTTAGAAATATTCAGGCAATAAGAAACACTTTGTATATAAAAACACTGATTTTCTAAACATAAAAATGCTTTTCGTATGTAATTTTACTTATTAAAAATGCTTTGTTGATCGGAAATGTGTTGCAGTGGAAAACCTGGAACATTATGGAATGTCAAAATATTTTTTCCAGGCCCTTTAAAGTACTGAAAAACTGTATTGACCGACTTCTGCCAATCTGTGTCTGGCTTTTATAATGCCTGTTGGGAAATTGAAATCTTATACTGTGTTAACAAAGTTTTTAAAAGTACTGGAGAATGATAGCTGTAGGTCCTGGAAACTTATGGAAATGTGTTCAGCTAAAAGTGTTGGAACCCTATTTAATAAACATGTTTTTTATTTTGTACAGTTTCTGATATAAGGGATACTCTGACCCACTGTGCAGACCAGACAATGATGTTAATGAAGAATGCGACATACTTACAGACTGCGACGAGTATCGACAGCTCAGAGGTGAAGTTTATTTGGCATGATTCCTTGCTTCCGAGAATCCTGCATGTTGGGTCGGTAGCATAAGATTGTGAGATGCAATCCCAAAATAGCTGTTTTATGTCATTTTAGTCTCGCATTTGCAAAGTAGAAAGGTGCAATGTTGGTATTACTTTCCAGGCAGTGTCGACAGGGTCAACTTTTGCATTAAGTTTTTTTCGCATTTACATTACAGGGGTGGGAATTCTCCTCAGATCAGCTGTTTTCCTCTCATGGAACAGTGCGTTTCCTTGCATTTTAATCGTCTTTTCCTCCAAAATGTGTCAGATGGCACAGATTTTAACCTAGGATTTCAAGAAATTCCGGGACCCCTCTAGATTTCTTCTTTTCTATAGACATTACCTGTCCTCAAACACGGGCACCCCCCCCCCCCCCCCCCCCCCCCCCCCGACGCAAGTGGTCTGGTCCGAACATCCCAACAGCCAATGGGATGGCCGAAATTCTTCTACTGCATACTGCTCTCTAGTTCCGGTCACATGACTGTAACTTCCTTCTTTTTCTCTTTGCTAAAGGGTCTGGACGTCCTTTTGCTTGGCTCTGTTTGGAGTCAACTTTTATAAGACCTTTGGTTTTGTATTCGTGTTTGGGTGAAATGTTTTTCACCTTCGTTTTCGTTAGCTTTCGTATGTCTTTCGCGTATTTCGCTTGACTTGCCAAGTGTTAATTACATGAAATGTTGTTATATCGCCGGTTGTCGTGTCGGACGCCATTTGCAAAATGTCGTCTTTGTTGACTGGCTTTGTGTTTGGGTGAAATGTTTTTCACCTTAATTTTCGTATGTCTTTCGCGTATTTCACTCGACTTGCCAAGTGTTAATTACATGAAATGTTGTTATATCGCCAGTTGTCGTGTTGGACGCCATTATTTACCGGCTTTGTATTTGTGTTATGGTTGGTTTTTCTTTCTTTTCACAGATTGAAAAGTTACTATTATCATATCTGATAATGTTCAGCGACTAGTTCGAGCGTGTTTATGCTGCAAGAAGTTAGTGCCGGCGGCGACCCACACGACTTATGTCCAGGTTGTCGTGTTCCGTGTGGCCTCACTTCTAGATGTCTGATGTCGAGTTCGCGGCTTACCTGAAGGTGGTGTCAGCGAGGACCAAGAAGGTGGAATCTTCGCCTTTGATTGCTGACTCCGTGGCGGAAGTGTTACGTTCAATTCTACCAACCATGCTGGAAGAAACAATGGCGTCAATGGCGACCTTACCCAAACCGGCGGGTTCAGGGTCAGGTCCGGTTCCAGTCCCCTCTTCGGGGGGTTCGGCTTCTTCAGCTCCACCGATACCTAAGACTTCGGATGACAGGCCTGCGGTCTCTACGCAGCCCTCTAAGAAGCAGCTCATTCAGATAGACGCTTCACGGATTCCAAGGCTCACCGATCTTCGGCGGGGAAGTCCTCTTCGGCGCATCGGAGCCGGGACCGTAGCCGTTCCACATGACCTGTATGGCTCCCTACGGGTTCCACAGATCGTCAGTGCCAACCTTCAGTTGATGTGGCTTCCAAGGCCTTCGAGGGCTAGACGGGACCATCCACAGTCCGGTTTAACCGGCGGCTTCCATTACGGTACATCGATTGGCCTGTGCTCGAGTCATACGAGACTTTGGTGATGAAGTGCCTGCGGCATCTGTCATTGAAGAGCCCGACTCTACGGACCATATGACTATGAGGGATTGCTTGGCAGCCGTCTACGACATGTTGCCGTCCTTGCCACATCCAACGACGATGTGGTCATCCGTTCCTTGGTATCCACACGGGACCGCCCACGGTCCGGTTCTCCGGTATCTCCATCGGGCCATGACCAGAGCGACTGGCCTGTTCACGGGTGCTACGTGACTTTCTGATGATGTATCGGTTCTTGCGGTGCTGGAAGATCTGGATGCGGCGGACCACCTGTTACTGAGGGATTGTCTGCGGTCATATCTGATATGCTACCGCCACTGGCCCATCCGCCGGTTTCAGCCAAGAAGGGTCCGGTTTCGATGATCGCCACGGAGGTTCCACCGGCAGATGTCGGCATTCGATCGTTGGCTGCCACAGGCCCCTGTCGGTTTACACGGCTACCAGTAACCGGCCCGTGCGGATCGTTGTTCCAGCAAGCAGACGGAGCCCTGTAACGAACTGGAAAATTGCGTCATCGGCTCACCGTTCGGTACCGGGACCGTCCACGGTCCATGTTTCCGATTGCAGCCAGTACATTGGATCGAAGTGCCAGGTTACTGACCGATTTTCCAGATGATGCGTCAGCACCTTCCGTTATAGAAGATCCGGACGCAGTGACCCACATGGCTGTGACTGATTGTCTCGCTGCGGTGTATATGCTTTCGTCACTGCACAGTCCACTGGCACCATTCTAGAAGGTTTCCGTTTGAGGACTGATCCGATGTCGAGGTTTACTTGAGTAGACTTCGTTTGTGCCGTTCCCCATTCGTCACTACGAACGTATCCCGTCTTCAACCTATCCTTCAACGGTGTGGCGCCGGCCTTGGATGACGCTGTTTCCGGCGGGACCAGTCGTCTTCCTAGAACTTACAGATTGGCACGTCCTGTCGATGGCTTCAGTTCAGCGTACATGTTTGTACATGCTGTCCTATTTGATGTTTTCCTGGCGACCATAACTCCTCATGTGCAGGATGCCAGAGGATATGCCTTGTTCCAGCCGTCGATGTGCACTACGATTGCACACTATCGTCAACCGACTTGCCTGAAGCGATCCATTCTCGACTTTCAGCACAAGCCGGTAATCTTGGCAGACCTGTGGTCTACATACGGCTCTTTGCCGTGAAGGGGTTCGACGTTACAAGCGTTCCGGGTTGGTGACGAAGACAGTCTACTGGTCCGGTCACTTGTGTTGAGATCCCGTGCACCGATATTCTCTTGTTCGAGGAAAGTTCAGCGACATTCGGCAGATCGTTCTCTATATCCGGTGGCGATGCAAGACAGTCGCTACTTCCGCTGGTTCCGGAAGTTATCCAGTTGCCATCACGTGGTAGGGGGGGTTTTACCGTCACCGTTTTCCTATGGTTCATTGCGGCTTATCAACTCACTGATGTTCACTGTTGTTACCGCCAGAGTTCGTGACCGATGCTGTCTAGATGGTCTCTGCTGCTGTTTCGCACCGGGTGGTGTGACGGCCGTGGATTTTAGCCGGTTGCTGTTTTGCGTTGCTTCACATCCAGGTATATCGGGCATGTAGCGTAGCGAGTTGCTACGCTGTCTTGGCTCTTGCCTGTATCACGGGGTCGCTGTTTCCGATGTCTTGATTCCTGAATCACTCTATTACTGTTTCATGAAGTATCATTGCAAGAGTAATTTTGACGTCGGCGCAACATTTTATGCTTAGAGGTCGCGGTATCCAGTTTGTTTCTGAATCCATGCATTCAGTACAATAACGCAGATTTGCTGATCCAGTTACCAGTCGCCTTGCCGTCCAGTCCCTGTTGGTGGCTGTGGTTTCCAGATGAAGCCGATCTACACATCAACCTGTTGGAGATGTTGGCAGTTACGTCATCCTTCATTGACGAGAGATGCTGTCAGGTGCCTCTCTCATGGTAGCCACAGACAGTACCACCGCGGTGGCTTATATCAACCGTCAGGGCGGAACCCACTCCAGCAGTCTGCTGCAGTTGACTTATCGTCTCTACAAGCTGGTTGACGAGATTCCGTTGCAACTTCGGGCTCGCCATATTCCAGGGGTTTCCAATGTACTAGTCGACACACTGTCTCGGCCGTCGTCTCCACAGCCGACGGAATGGATGCTCCATCCCGAAGCGTTTCGATGGGTGTGCGACAGACTTTGGACACCAAGCATCGATCTCTTCGCCACACGATTCAACCATCAGCTGAGGGTTTACGTGTCTCCGGTGCCGGATCCCGAAGCTCTGGATCTCGACGCCTTGGCCATCAGCTGGGAACAGATGGACCTGTACGCTTTTCCTCCACCAATCCTCCTTCCAAGGGTGCTTCAGAGGTTTCAGCTGTACCATTGTCGCCTGTTACTCATTGCTCCAATGTGGCCATCCAGGATGTGGTATCCAGATCTAATACGTCTTGCCGAACCACATCCTTTACCGCTGCCAGACTGGGATCATCTGTTACTGCATCCCACGTCAAGACTATACCATCCACGTCCGCAGTTGTTCCAACTGCACGCGTGGACTTTATCTCCAAGAGTTTGAGAAAGAAAGGTTTTTCTTCACAGTCTGCTGCGGCCATTTTGAAAGCGCACAGATCATCTACTACTGCGGCTTACAACGTCAGATGGCTTTGCTTTCACCGATGGTGTGTCCGGCAAAAACTCAAACCTCAGACGATCCAGATACTTCGTCTTGCTGGGTTTTTTTGCTGTATCTGCGGACCACTTTACGATTAAAGGGGTCTACCATCGCTGGGTACGTTTCGGTCATCGCTACTGTTCGTGATGTCGCTACTGGAACGAAGTTATCGGGTATTCCGGAGATCCATAAGATGATCAAAGGGTTTTGCCTTGATGATCAAGTACACCGGTTTCGGCCACCTAGATGGGACCTGAATCTGGTGTTACAAGCGTTATCGACCGCACCTTATGAGCCGATCGAATCCTCTTCCCTGCAAGACTTGACGCGGAAGACGGTGTTTTTACTCGGTTTTGCCACGGCTGCCCGTGTCTCAGAACTCCATGCTCTTGATGTAGACTTGGTACGTTTTCACCGAGATCGGCGTGCAGTCAACTTGGGGTTACTCGTGAACTTTGTTGCAAAGAATCAGTTACCAGACCAAGCGCCTCGTTTGTATGTTGTGCAGGCCCTCTCCTCTATCGTTGGTCCAGCGGACGTTGAGGACTTGGCGTTGTGCCCTGTCGGAGCCCTGCACCAGTACATCGAGAGGACCAGATCTTTTCGACAACATCGCAAAAGACTTTTCCTTTCCTGTAACCAGAGTCGGTTGAGGGATATTACCAAAAACACGGTGGCCACCTGGATCCCGTCTTCTATCCTGACCGCCTATCAGAAGGAGGGTTTACCTGCTCCATCTGCTTCTAATCCGCATGAACTCCGTGCCTTGGCTGCCACGATGTCCCTGCACGGCAACACACCCATTCAGCACATTATCACTGGTTGTTTCTGGGCTATGGACTCTTCGCCAACTATTATCTATGGGATATCTCCACAGAAGACATTAAAGGGTTCCATCATCTGGGTCCGGTTGTTGCTGCACAGACTCTGTTGAATACAAGCCGTCCTCGTCGCCGTTGATGTCCGTCTGATTCTGGGCTGCATACCGAGATGTCCATCGAATCGACAGGTGAGGATTGCTTAGACTTTTGTTCTTTTGCACAGTTCACGTACTGGTGCCGTAACTTTTGTCTCGATAACCTTTACCCTGCACTGCATGTGGTTATTTGTTGTCGTTATTGAACTAACAGTTCTTTGGTGTACTAGACAGAAAACACTCGGGGGTCTTGTTCTGTTCAATGTTCTGACAGATGCACCTCATTAGGTTGTCGCTTGTTATTACAAAAATAACACTTCAATACGTGAGGTTTACCTAACACCTGCATCCCTGGTGGCTACGACTTCCCACCCTGTCAGAACCAGCATGAGATGTGGCAGCCGCCTCCTGGTCCTTGTTCTGGGAGCCGTACCTGCCACTGCTGACGGATGCCACCATTCTGGTTGTTGTTACTAACATCACCTGCATTGGTCTGTGACGGGCATACCTAGGAAGAGAGCTTACCAAGGTTGGCCTTATTCTTCCACTAGTCAGCCTCTTTCTGGTTTGGGGAGTTATCACAAGCATCTACGGATCTCGGCACCCACCACCATCTGTTGAATGCTGCCCTTGTTTGAGGACAGGTAATGTCTATAGAAATGGAGAAAACTTGGAGTGTTTTCTCTTTTATAGATACATTACATGTCCTCAAGATTTCATCCCGCCCGGGCCTCCCCGCTTCCTGTTCTCCGTGCGATGCGCTCAGGGAAAATGAAGGAAGTTACAGTCATGTGACCGGAACTAGAGAGCAGTATGCAGGAGAAGAATTTAGGCCATCCCATTGGCTGTTGGGATGTTCGGACCAGACCACTTGCGTGGGGGGGAGGTGCCCTTGTTTGAGGACAGGTAATGTATCTATAAAAGAGAAAACACTCCAAGTTTTCTCCATTTTTACAGTTCATCAATTCCCACCCCTGACTGATTAGTTTCTTACCAACTATAGGCCAAGTCATAAGTCAATGAAAAGTTAAAAGTTTAATGACACCACTAGAGCACATTGATTTATTAATAATCGACCACTGGATGTCGAAACCTTTAGTAATTCTGACATAGTCTTGGAGAGAAAACCTGTTACATTTTTCCATTAGAAATTGGGTCAGTGAAACTTAGTTTATAGGTAGGCGAGATATTTAATTCCCTGGGATGGTTAAAATTTCAGATCTTTAAATAAAAAGAATTGAGGGGAGTGAATTGCTTTTCATTCAACTGATTGGGTTTTTTCTTGTTCCATCCAGTGCACCACACTGGTCAAAGTCTGTGCTTTCCTGTCTATAGGAAAATGCATATAAAAGATCCCTTGCTGCATTAGGAAAAATGTAGTGGGTTTCCTCTGATGACTATGTGTCAGAATGATCAAATGTCCAATAGCCAATGATTAATAAATCAATGTGCTCCAGTGATGTTGTTAAACAAAAACAAACTTTAAACTTTAATTGCTTTCCTACCTTATATAATGTGTATCTATTTAAGATATTATCATATTGAGCATTGATATAATTACGGATTGTCTGTTCTTTTGCGTCCATCGGGTATGAACCAAAAAATAATCTGCAAACTATATGAATCCGCGAAGCCGTTCTCACATAAATTTTGGGGACGATTCTTTTTTTTTCATACCCAGATGAACGTAAAAGAAATAACAGACAATACTTATAATTAAATTTGAATAATATTTGCTAATACACATGTAATAACACTAAAACTTCATACTTTATTTTGAATTATTTTTGGTGCATAAACAATAATGCTCAATAAAGACAACTTGCCCGTATAAAATGACATCATCAGATATGATGTTCCCGGACGACATAATTTTAAATTTTTACGTTCGAGAAATGAACAAACTCTTTGTTGCTACGTCTGAACCAATGGGATGACATTATGGTGTATACTGTCGAGAGTATCAGTGTCCACTGTAGTGCCCATCAGATCCACCAAGGGAGACAAGCCACCACTGCTGTCTGTGCTGCTACTTTTCGCCACGTCACTGTCTGTGGTGTCGCAGCTGCTTTTGGTTGTTGCATCAAAGTCGGCTAGTGATGAAGACTTTTCCGAGCTGCTACTGTTTACCACATCACTACCAGTGCTTTCAAAACTGCTTTTGGTTGTTGCATCAAAGTCGACCAAAGATGAAGACTTTCCAGAGCTGCTGTCTGTGGTGTGTTCGTATGCAGAACTGCTACTCTTTGTGGATTTAGAGAGGTTTGCAGCTTCAGATGACGAGTTCTCTTCAATGACCAATGGGATGACATTATGGAGTAATGAATGTAATGGAGACTTAATCATAAACACATGTTAAGACAAGCTAAAAAATTACCCTTCTTTAATTAGTCTCGGGAGTGATGGGAAGTGAGAGTGATAACTCTCCTTTTTAAGATCCAACTCCTTGTAACGCTACATACTGCCCACAGTCTGCCCATGATATATTTCCATTAGCAGCGAAGAATCTTTTATATGCATTTTCTTAGACAGGACAGCCTTTGGTTAATCAATTGTAGGTCACTAGTTGGGCAACTGGCCATTAAAGGGACATTCCCGAGTTTCCTGCACTTTTTAAGATGTTATCGATTAACAAAGACTTTTTAACGATTGTAATTACATATCAAATATGTTAAAACATACTAATGATTTTTAAACCGATACCAACTCAAAAAAAGTATTTTTACTAAACATTTATGTGTAGATAAAAAGGTTTTTTAAAGGAACAGACCCTAGTTTTTAAACACTAAGGCATATTTTTCACTATTGGAGCCAGTTTTGGTCACTGAAATCAAATATTTCTTACATTTTATTGGTTAGATTATCCATTTCTGTACAACCGAAGTCTTTCTAATCATCCTGGTGTTTGTAATACTACAAAATGCTTTTTTTAAATATTTTTAAAAACACACATGCGTAATGATTATGGAGTGGCGTTTTTGTCTATTTTTACGGGTATTTCAACATCACAGACTCTTATTTCACTCTGTTGTATCCAAATACGTTGCAGGTTTATAAATTAACCAAACTCAGTGTCCATTTTTACGGGTTGAAATTAGGGTCTTGGTGAAAAATATGCCTTAGTGTTTAAAAACTAGGGTCTGTCTCTTTAACCAGTTTTTTTTGAGGAAACCCGCTGTCTACTCTTTTACGACAGGCAGCAAGGGATCTTTTATTTGCGCTTCCCACAGGCAGGATAGCACAAACCATGGCCTTTGTTTAACCAGTTATGGATCACTGGTTGGTGCAAGTGGTTTACACCTACCTATTGAGCCTTGCGGAGCACTCACTCAGGGTTTTGAGTCGGTATCTGGATTAAAAATCCCATACCTCAACTGGGATCCGAACGCAGTACCTACCAGCCTGTAGACCGATGGCCTAACTACGACGCCGGTCATTATTCATTATAGAGTTATAATATATGCTAATTCATTGGTTCCTTTTTATGCAAACAGACTATAAAGTGTAGTTGTCAAATTCGAACAGTTATGGTTTGGCAAACGACAGATTAACCGTTACATCAGTTACAATAATTATTTTGTTCTTTTGCAGACTTCATCAGAACCTGTCACAAAAAAATCCAAGACATACCCACTTTGATTTGACAACAGCTGTTGGCCAAGACAGACACGTTTACTATTACTGCATGCTTTGGCAATGTGCGAAATGTATAGATGGTGTCAAAAAATCATAGAATTTCTTCGACACAAAACAGACATTTGGTTATTTTTATAAGTGTTAGAACATTTAAAAAAATATATTTATATTGGCCAAGACAGAGAAGGTTACTATTATTGCATGCTTTGGCAGTGTGCGAAATGTAAAGCTGTTGTCAAAAAATAGAATTTTTTCGACACAAAACAGACGGGCAGCATTTGATTATTTATAAGTGTTAGAACAAATAGAAAAAATATTTATATTAGCTAAGACAGACAAGTTTACTACTGTTGCTTGCTTTCGCAATGTATGAATGAAATGTAAAACTGGTGTTGAAAAACAGAATTTCTCAGAACAGGCAACAGTTGGTTATGTGTCGAAACATTTAAAAAAAAAAAAAATTGTTTGTGCCAGTAATCTACACTGGACCATCATTAATAAATCAAAAGTGTACGGTCACCAAACATATTAATAAAATTGTCACAACTCTTTTGTCACGGTCGTAATTTCTTTTTCTTTGAAATGCAAGAGAGTTTGAATTTTACTGTGGCAATGACAGCATGTGCCATGGTTGACTTCCATACTTGCAGTTGTGCCTTGAAAATTGCTTATTATCAACGTAAAGAAAAGCGCTGTTATGCCCTTCCCATACATTGCATGTTGTACATGTAAGAATTAGAAAAAGATCATTGTGAATATGATGAACGACATCCATATCCTACAAGGGGTGAGACGTAACCCAGTGGTAAAGTACTCTCTTGATGCGCGGTCGGTTTGGGATCGATCCCAGTCAGTGGGCCCATTGGTCTATTTCTCGCTCCAGCCAGTGCACCACGACTGGTACATCGAAGGCCGTGGTATGTGTTATCCTGTCTATGGGATGGTGCATATAAAAGATCCCTTGCTGCTAATCGAAAACAGTAGCTCATGAGCCCAAAGCACCAGGGTGAAATAATGTTTTTCTGAGAAGACTTGATGGAAAGTAAGTAGTCTGTCTTCCTGCCACTCTTTTGAAGGAAAAGTTTGCTTTGGTTCAACCCTCGAACGGAGTCAATTTTACACAAACTAACATAAGAAATATAAACAAAGAACATACAGATGATCAGAAATACTTTTAATCAGTTGATATCCTCCACGTGAAGTTTTATTACACAATAATAAAGCACACCAAATTCAGCAATGTCAAATGAACCAGCCAGACTGGTTTGTTTTGCTTAAATAATTAGGGACGAGGAGCTGTTCCAAATTTGATCGGATCTGAGGCAGGAAAGTTAGAAGTTTGTTTTGTTTTGTGACACCACTAGAGCACAGTGATTAATGATTTTTTTTGTTACTGGATGTCAAATATTTGATAATTCTGATTTGTCCACTTTCCATTAACGCGATTTTATCGATACAATGTATTTACATAGTATCTTTTCCATATATGCGATACTGCTTGCAGACATTCAACGCAATGGGAAAAAAAAAGTCAATCGATGAACAATTTTTCCACTCACGAATAATACAGTGATTTCATAACATGAAGCATTTACTTTTGGCTTAATGTACATTTTGACAATGTCAAATATTGTACAGTAATCTTTTGAGAAAAAAGAGATGAAAAAGTGTGTTTCCATAGTGGAAATATGCATGATAAAATGCATGCAAAATTGTTTTGATGGCAAGCGGGCATTAATCACTACCGCTACTGAAAGAATTACCGTGGATAACATTTGGTCAATGCAATAGTCGTGTCATCAGAAACAAATACTTTTTGATGTGTTGCTAAGCACTTACTTGGATAAAATTTTCCTTTCATACAAATGGTTTACCTGCATAAAAATAGTTGCACTCCTGCAACAAATGACCTACACTGGCATCCAGCTGTATACAATGAACCTCCCTATTTAGCTCGGTTCCTCACAAACTAAGTCCAAGAATCTGTGAAACCTATGGGTGTTCAGTGCATGCTATATTTATTATTAATTTTTTTAATTACGCAAAACCGTTGCCCATTAACCTCGGTTAGAATGGACTTGTCAAAATATCCCAATTTATTTCTTTAGTAATTGTTAATTTTACATGCTCATTAATCTTTACATGCTTATTAATTTTTACATCATTATTTTCAAACAAAAGTCAAATGTAATTTTCATTTACGGTCTTTAGACAAAAAATAGCCCCGTGACCTGTTTAGAGTATTAAAAATACACTTCTTGAAATCCATATTAAAATGTTTCATTTTAAAAATAATTTACTTTTTACCTTGAACAGGGGTGGAAATTCTCCTCGGATCTGCGGTTTTCCTCTCTTGGAACATTGCGTTTCCTCGCACTTTAATCATCCTTGCCCCCAGACCCCTCTAGGTTTCTGCTTTTTTACAGTTCACCACCCCAGACCCCTCTAGATTTCCTCTTTTTCAAAATTCACCAATTCCCACGCCTGCTTGAAAAAAAGTTATTGTTATAAATGTTAAAAAAATCTTAGCAACATAGTTCTAATACTCAAATATTCAAAACTAACATACTACGACATTTTGACTGAATATTAAAATTCATTAGCAATACATGTTTTTCAGTCTACATGTACATAACTTAAGACTAATAATATACATACACTATTTACATAATTGAACTATGCATGTACTTATATACAAATCCGAGGAACACACATGACTGGCAAATCCCATTTATACTTTTGAATACTGACATTTTATTCCTTGTTAAAAATGGCAGTCGTGCCTGTGAATATTATTATTTTTTTTATCCTGTTTTGATTTCAATCCATTTTGACGCACACCGTGGCTATCTGGACTGTCTGTCCAGAATGGCGAGCTGGTTATTAGTGGTTAGCAAGAGAAAAGTCTGTGTAGTGACCCTTAAACCTGCTCCCCGAGTTGTTAATATCGCTCTGGGTGAAAGTCGGTCCCGGGATATGAACCCAGTACCTACCAACATTAAGTCTGATGGGTTAACCACTACGCTACCAAGGTCCGGGTATGAACATTTAAAATTTACATATTTCATTCATATTAAGATACATACAGTGTATATATAAATCTGAATACTAATACTTAAAACATTAAAAGACTTCAAAACCATTTGTGGAATTCATTAAGCATTTTTATGAATCATAATTAAGAAATCCAAATTCACCACGGAAGTCTGTCATTAAAATGGATGTCCAAAAAGAGGGCACCTGCTCCCCTACCCATGAATATGGACGTGCAATTCGATTTTTATGTATAATCGTCTGTAAAAGCATGTGACAGTTTTACATTTACCTGTTTATTATAGCATGTGCCAACATGTCTTGCCCTTCCATGGAAAAATGCTTGCGGATGGATGCCCATAGCTAATAAATATCCATCCATGATGGGAGTTTGACAGTATACATGTAAACTATTAATATCCACATGGGTGCACAACATTTGTGCAAAGATCTGAAACATTTTTATAACAATAATTGAAAAACACAAAGGTGATGACAAAATACCATTGGAGACAAAAAAATATAACAAAACAAGTTTGCACGGTTTCCACTCTGAAAAACTATGGATGTCATTCACAATTTAAATGAAGATTAGAGCAAAAGAAATGTTTTTGAAGCTTCAAATGAATTAAATACATAATTCCACCCAAAACAAACAAAATCGGCACACACACATACATAATTGGAATTTCCACAATTCAAACACCTTAATTAAAATCAATTATATGTCACTAATTAGTAATACATGATTGCAATGCACCATTTCCAAAACCAAATCTAAACCGTACTAAATACGACTTGCTCACAAAACATAATTACATTTGTATTGCACTTGAGAAAATCTTAGGAGGAAAATACCCCGAATAAATTAACAGAATTAATGTATCATTGTACTTCATAAAACTATATAGACAGCAAGCTTGACACACACCTAAATAACTTTCAACCAGGAAAAGATAATATGCTTATCTGTCTCGTATTGTCATGAAAAATTATTTTTCAGGTTTTACAGTTTTGAAACATGAAAGTGAGAAAAGCCACTAATATGATGTGTTGTAAAATCCTGTAGATATACCGTACATCTAGGCTGAGATGAATTTAGATAAGGGATGTTCCAGATCACATAGGAGGGGTGGCTGGGAGGTACTTGAAATACACTTTTTTTCATACCTAAAATGGATTTGGTAAGATTATTAAACCCCCCCAATAAAACAACATATTATTTATATTTACCTACAGATGTGTTATAGGTAAAATTGCTTCCCCTCCCTCACCCCCCTCCCCGGTGATTATATCTGGAACAGCCCAACCTGAATGGACCAGTCTGTTAACTATTTCGCGCTTTTCGCGGCAGCTATTCCAAGTCCAATAAGTCCACCAAGGGCAACCGCAGCTCCACCTACGATAGCCATTCCCATCAAACCTTCTGAAAAATAAAATTTTATGTACTAGTTAATCATAAACAAACCTACATGTACATAAAAAAAGTGCTACGTTGAGAAGACATATTCCACAAAATCTAAATAAAGTTTAAATGTTTGTTTTTTTGTTTAATTACACCACTAAAACATACTGATTTATTAATCATCGGCTACTGGATGTCACACATTAGGTAATTCTGACATACAAAGTCTTAGAGAAGAATCCTGCTATAATTTTCCATTAGTAGCAAGGGATATTTTATATGCATTATCCCACAGACAGGATAACACATACCACTGTCGTGGTGCACTAGCTGGAACAATAAACTGCCCAATAGGCCCACCGACCGCACATTAAGCAAGCACTTTAACACTGCCTTCAAATTCTAAATGTGAAAATTCAAAATACAAGTTGGTATGTGAAATAAATGGCCATGATAAGTAACTATAAATGCCATCACTGATCATAAATCAATGGGGTTTTTTTTTCCCCATTAGTAGCAAGGGGTCTTTTGTAGGCACTTTCCTGTATGCAGGACAGCACATACCGCAACCTTTGATATACCAGTCATGGGGCATCGGGGTTTTCAGCAAGAAATACACTCGTGGAATACAGAAATCAGAAAACCACATATATGTAGTTTTGTCTATGTATGTCATCAATCTTGTGGGATGGTTTACCTTTCTGCATCTTTTTCTTTATATATGTCTCTAGCTCTTTTGCCTGTCGGTTCTCGGGCTCTATTTTCAATACGGCCTTCACGTAGTTCAAAGCAGATGCGTACTCCTGTTATGAAAATAGAGACACCAAAATGTAGTGCCATTTAAAAACAACACTTTCATCACTCGTCCATTATATTTAACTTGTATTCAAGTGTCATACAAGCACACTGTCCTAGACACACTCATCTGCTATTTCAGGATGTGGAATTTATGTAAAAATGAATGGTAAAATGATCTTTAAAAAGCTATAAAAAACCCGTTTTGAGTCATAATTCAGTTTTATGCATGAGTACCAGTGAGGTACATGATACGCCCATCGGAAGTTTGATGGAAAACCATAGATATTAATGAATATGTTACGGGTATGATTCAATTCTAATTATGTGAAATTTTTGCAATGGAATGGATAAACAGTTTGTTTTGGACCAACTACTGATGATACTGTATCCATTGGAGAAGGTGCTGTCTGATTAATGAAGTCCTGACTTCTTCAAAGGCTAAACAAGATTTTCCTATGATGTTCAGAATAATCTTAGTAATTTTATGCGAGACACCATCATCCCAAGTTGTTCCTACATGTGATGTTTGATGGTCCTGTATGCAAGATATGGTCCAGACAAGGATTTACTGTTATGTGCAGTAGACCATGAAAAGTAGGTCACAATGACCTAGTAATAGTATGCCATCCCAAGTTGTTCCTACATGTGAGGTTTGATGGGCCTCTGTATGCAAGATATGGTCCAGACTAGGATTTACTGTTATGTGTAGTAGACCGTGAAAAGTAGGTCACAGTGACCTAGTAGTAGTACGTGACACACTGCTATCCCAAGTTGTTCCTACATGATCTTTAAAAAGCTATAAAAAAGGTCTGTGTCATAATTCAGTTTTAAGCATCTCAGATCAAATTCTGTGTACTTTGAGATTACTATTTTATGATAAAAAAGAAAAGAAAAGAAAGATTAGAAAAGCTGAAGTACCTATTGCAAAGCCCTGAATACAATCTGATGTCACTGTGAGCTACCACAGACAAGATACCACCTTTGATATATACCAGCTGTGGAGCACAGATTGGAATGGGAAAAACACAGTAGGTCCACTAAGGAAAATTTATCCTCTCACCAATCTCACCGTAGACGATTACAACAAAACAAATAAAACTAAACTACATCCCATTCCATTAAATTTTTCCAGTTAATTTTGTATGGTCGCGTCTCACTACACAGTTCATTTCCTGGTGAGAGTTCATTCCGTCATCATGGTCCACTATAGTTCCTAATTGTGACATATGTTGTGGTTCAATATTAATTTTTGGCAATTGGTTAAAGAATTAAAATTATTTTTATTTTTCAATGGTAAGCCCTCTTGTTGGATTTTGCCCATGTTATTTTGTAATACTCTGCATTGACCTTTTGGGACAGGTGTATTGCGAAGCAGGTGGCCAGTGTGAATTGGTTCCTGCACCACCTGCTTGAACCCATACTGCCCATCCAGATGCAGTCAAATAGCACAAAAACTGAGACATAAATTTTCCCAATTTTGAATGAAAAGAAATGCTTATAACATATACATGTTCGCAATGGTATATTTTGTTAGTACTAACGAGACCCCGTTCTATTAGTAATCTTCATTAGACGTTGGGCAATTTCAGTTGCAGATGGCATCGGTGTGGTGAAACCTCAGTGTACTGTAGAATACTTTATTTTCGCGGGATCAAATCAAGACTTTATTGTTTACAAGTTAATAAGCTTACAGAAGGTGCTTACCGCGTGCAGTTTTTCTTTATTCCTTATAATTGTTATAAAAACAAAAACCGAAAACAAACGAAACGAAATTTGAAGGCACAAGCTACTAGTACTCCGTAACTTAACTTATCCGCGCACATGATGCTATGAAAGGAAAAACAGATTTAATACGAACAGTTGACAGTATATACAGTTGACAATCTTACCTTTATTCTTGTGTATCCCACGGACATGTAAAACAAGTAGTCTCTCTTGGAAGTTTCATCAACAGCTCTGGCAAACAAATCTGCAAGAGACAAAAACAGTGAAACTCCTCTGAACCGGACACCCTCTGGACCAAGTAAAAAGTCTGGTTTTAAGAGGTATCCGGTTTAGAGAGGTTCTCTTCCGTACAGATATTTAAAAAGGGACAGTGAAAAACGTCCAGTTTTGAGGGAATTCCGGTTTACGGATGGTCCAGTTTTGAGGGAATTCCGGTTTACGGAGGGTCCAGTTTTGAGGGAATTCCGGTTTACGGAGGGTCCAGTTTTGAGGGAATTCCAATTTTGAGAGTTTTTTGACTGTACTAATACTAGTAATAGTAATACTGGGTCAAATTTATGTAGCTTGTTTTTTTTTCAAAAGTATGTATTTAAGCATTTTAAATAATATGTTGTGACAAGAGAGTACAAAAAAACTAAAAGAGAGGGCTATGTAACTTTGGTCCACTATGTTTAATTAACAAGGACTTAATTAACAAGGACTTAACGTAACAAGGATTAAATATAGAAACTTAAAATTTATTTTTAAAATTTTAAGTGAGTAGTCACAACACACACCACACTCTACAGAATATATATTCATTACATAATTACTAAATGAAAATGCTTTCCATAGCACAGGGCTTCTAGAATGTTTTTCAAATCCACTAGCCTTTGGATCACATTTTATTTACGGTTATATGGCGTCAGACATATGGTTATTGACCACACAGATATTGAGAGAGGAAACCCTTCTGTCGCCATTTCATGGGCTACTCTTTCCTATTAGCAGCAAGGGATCTTTTATATGCACCATCCCACAGACAGGGTAGTACATACCACAGCCTTTGATATACCAGTCGTGGTGCACTGGCTGGAACGAGAAATAGCCCAATGGGCCCACCGATGATTTATTATGAAGTCCACTTAGCAGATTTACCATGTTAGCTTTCCACCCTAACATCCTTACCCATATGTCTGACGCCATATAACCATAAATAAAATGTGTTGAGTGTGTCGTTAAATAAAACATTTTCTTCCCACCCTAACATTTTAGAGATGCTCTAATTTAGAAGTGGAGGATTCTTTTGTTTAATGGATGTTACATAAAACTAAAATACATTTATTAAAAATAACTCAACATTTTTCTTGTTTGTTGTGTGATATTGTAACATTGCATTTACCAGATCTATGCATTTTAATGTGTACTTAACACAATGCAGTAAAATCATGATACATAATTTTCCCAATTTACAGTACATATTACTATGCCTGGATACTTTTTCATCTACACCACTAGATAATTTTAGCCGTGTATGTACGGCTAAGTACCAGGGTTTCTGCCAGAGGGCATGAAGGAAAAAAAAAAGAAAGAAAGAAATGTTTTATCTAACGACACACTAAACACATTTTATTTACGGTTATATAGCGTCAGACTTATGGTTATGGACCACACAGATATTGAGAGAGGAAACCCTTCTGTCGCCACTTCATGGGCTACTCTTTTTGATCAGCAGCGAGGGATCTTTTATATGCACCATCCCACAGACAGGGTGGTACATACCACGGCCTTTGATATACCAGTCGTGGTGCACTGGCTGGAACGAGAAATAGCCCAATGGGCCCACCGATGATTTATTATGAAGTCCACTTAGCAGATTTACCATGTTAGCTTCCCACCCTGACATACTTAACCATATGTCTGACGCCATTTATATGGTGTCAGACATATGGTTATGGACCACACAGATATTGAGAGAGGAAACCCACTGTCACCACTTCATGGGCTACTATTTTTGATCAGCAGCGAGGGATCTTTTATATGCACCATCCCACAGACAGGGTGGTACATACCACGGCCTTTGATATACCAGTCGTGGTGCACTGGCTGGAACGAGAAATAACCCAATGGGCCCACCAACGGGGATCGATCTCACACCGACCGTGCATCGAGCGAGCGCTGTACCACTGGACTACATCCCGCCCTGAGGGCATGAAGGGTAACATTACGTACCGGTATCCTAAAATCTTGGAAATAATGGATACAGTACATTTTTATAACTTTAAAGGAAATCATAATAAGAGAACTGCTGTTTAAAATTTGTGAAAGTAGATAAAATTCATGTAAATAACAAGAACCACCTAATAAGGGTATATAACGATGTGTTTTATTTTTATTACATATATGTACCCACAAATTATTTTCAGGCAGTAAGCCTTAATACATATATATGTTACAGGCAATGTGCCAAATCAGTCATTCAATCTAAACATAATCCCAAACACCCAGTAGCTTGCCACAATGAATAGTTGGATTGAAAGACAATCTGACAATCACATAGCTGAGTTGAATTTCATGCATTTTACTCATTGCCTGAATGTGTTCAGTCAAACTGTCAAATACATAACCCTAATTTAAAGTCATTCAGTCAAATGCCTGAACATTTTAGTCATTTTGTAAAATGCCTAAGGCACATGGGCATTTCACAAAATGCCTGAATATTTCAGTCATTTTGCCAAATGACCGATTTGGCACATTGCCTGTAACACATACATACCTTCCAACAGTGCAACACCTCTTTTCATGTCTTGTTGGTAGCGACTGCGGACAAGGCACCAAGCATAGTCAAACTGCGCCTTCTCACTCACCGGACCCTTTCTCGCTTGGTCATGGTACTGCAGTTCAAATTTCTAGTACAAAAAAAAAAAAAACTTAAGTTATTTATTGAGTTACTGGATGAAGTTAATCCAAACTGATACACAGGGCTTTAGATATCACTAATTTGGATGCAACAGGTTTTGTTGTCTATTGAACTATTCTGCATGCAGCGAGGTCTTTCTAGTGTGCAATAATATCATTAACAGATACCGAAGAGTCGTTGATATTCAGAATTACTCTCGATTTTACAACACTCAACCATATTAATGTTTATTAAAATATCTGCCTGCTTCCCCCGCTCACTTTAAAATTTAGGGATAGGGTTAGGTAACTCAATTAATCTCTAGCCCTCTCCTTATTGATGTTATAGTGGAGGGCTAGAGGGGACTATGTGTAATACTTCGGTGCCTCTATGCTAAACAAACATGTCATGTAGACACAGACTTTACTCTACATCACCACAAGAAAGCACAGCACAGGTTCTTTGTGTAGCATTGGTACTGTAGTGATTTCCCTAGAAATTAGGCAAGGTACGGAAGACCAAACACTTTTGGGGCATTTTCACCATTTTCGGGGCACTTGTTTTTCATTAAAAATACACAAAAAATAATTGAAATAAACATTAATGTAATTTATGTGTTGCTTTAATAAATGAATGGCAAAAGATATAAAATGCATATTTAATTAATAATACCTTTTTTATGTTTTATAAAGGTAATTTTAGAATTACTGAAAAAGGCTTGTTTAATCTCAGGGCAGCATGGCGCTGATTAAGGCAAGATGGTGCTAGACTATTGAGGCATGGTGCTGCACCCTGCTAAAACAAGCTAGTATGTGACGTAATTAATATGACATCATCACGATTGCATTATATCATAATCAACATGTCATGACGTGTTACATACGTCACATATTTCCATCCCGCCATTCAATAATTACGTAACGCTCTAAAGTCTGAGCCACATTGTTAACGATAAATTACTCACATACTTTTAATTACCGTTAGATTTCCCCCACATTTTGACCAGACATAAATTATGAAAAAAACTATTATAATGACACAGATTTCACATACTAAATTATAACCATGTCACCTTGGATAGAAAAAGCCTGTTATTTTTCGCTGTCTGTCATTTTTTTTTTTTTTTTTTTTTTTACTGAATACTTTTTAAGAGAGGTGGAAGCCTCCAAACAATGTGACATAATTAATATACAGCATAACTCGTTCCGTCGGGTGGTACGAACTAATCACACATAAACCAGCAGGGCTAACTCTGGATGAGCAAAACATTTCACCAAATCATCTTAAAAAATGCTAAATCAGTTATTTTCCAAAAAAATACCAATTAGTACATGAAATTTCATTATCAAAATAAAATTTGCCAATTGTTCCTAAAATTCGCAACTGGCAAATGGCAGAGTCAGCCCTGCACCAGGAACTGAACGTCTTGAGGGCAAACAAACAAACAAACACACACACACACACACATATATCTCCCCCCACCCCACACATACACAAGTATTTTATAGCATATTTAATTTGTCTCTCTTGTGCTCGCGTTTAGGTTTTACCTAGTTAATATTTATATCAGCAATGTTCCAGTGGATTTTATTTTCATCTGACATTACTATAAACATATTTATGTACAGCCTACTACAGGTAAGTAACATTTTTATTGTTGTCAGTTTCAAAGGGGCCATTCAAATATTACGTAACGCTTAGGGGGGTGGGGGTGTAAGTCCAAGCGTTATGTGGTGTTACAAGGGGTGGGGAGGTGTACTGAACAGTGTTACGTAACACAATTTTGTTTTCTCTTAAATGTGCCATGCCAGCACAACAATATATAATGTAGGTTTTTAGAGGTAAATGTAAACTAAAAACAATTATAAATCAAGCTGAAACGTCACTTTAATGACGTCATCGTAGTACACATGGGTATAAATAAACATTGCCACACTGCTTTGTCTGTGTGTGTATGTGAAGTAATCTCGGAGTGTTGTGTAATATTTTGAGGGGTGTATGGTCAAGTGTTACATGGGGGTGGGTGGGTGTCTAATTTTGACCAAAATGGCATTACGTAATATATGAACGGCCCCAAAGTATGGTCCTTCCGATCAAGTCAAACCTCAGGGTCTCGAAATTACAATACTCAACTGTATAACATATTAACATAAATAATGTCAATCTTTAGTCTTTACAAGTTATTTATTTCTCAGCCGATTGTTTTCTAAATTACACACATTGGGATTGTCATTGACACAAAATGTTTAGTTTTTTTCAATTTCCAAACCACTTTTACTTTTCTTCTTACATCAAAACAAACTGAAATTAGTTACAAAAAACATTTTTATAGGAAGATGGGACGAACTGTAGGCTGTTTATTTTATGTTTAACTTATTTCATTGTTCTATACTTATTAAAACGTGCCTTTAAATCGACAGCATCAACATTATCTTCCACGATTGCTTCCATCTTTGGTTGTAGTATACAATTATCTATAAACCAATACTGTGTATTTAATACATATAAAATAAAACAGACGACCATTTATTGTTATCTTAGCAAAGAAGTAAAATAATATAAAGTAGTTTATTTAGATGATAAATTAAAATTGTATGTAAATTTGATAATAAATTGTTAAATTTGTAATAAAATATCGGTTTTAGAAGATAGTATCAAACGCCACTTTTATGTTTTCTCTTTTTTAAAGAGTTGTTTCTTGTAAAAAGTAAACCTGAACAGTTGTTCGGAAAATTAAAAATAAAGTTCGTTTAAATGAACACTGGTAAAGATTAAGGATTTGTGTGCATCCAAATACTATTATATTTATTTATTTTAGAGACTAATTTTCGTGTCTGCAAACTTTACAACACTGGAGCATCCTTTGTTTGAGATGATAATACTTAATTGTTAAATGTGCTCTTTTTTTCCTCTTTTTTTTTGGGGGGGGGGGGGGGGGGGGGATATGATGTACACAGCCGTATTGGCATTAAGGACAATGCAAAGTCTGCTTTGAATTGCAGCATACTCGTGTTCATGTCCCATACATTCCACCCACTCACTCCTCCCCCACCAACCACACCTATTTTGTATTCACCACCTTTAATATTTGCCTGTCATCCCACAACACATGTAAAAAAAAAAGAAGACACAGAGAGAGAGAGAGAGAGAGAGAGAGAGAGAGAGAGAGAGAGAGAGAGAGAGAGAGAGAGAGAGAGAGAGAGAGAGAGAGAGAGAGAGAGAGAGAGAGAGAGAGAGTGTGTGTGTGTGTGTTGCCCCTCCCAATATAAAATCTAGTGATTTGAGCTAGCTATTCACGACAGTGTGTAGTGTTATACCTGCCTACCGAGCTGATACAACTCAATGAAGCCGGTAACGAGATGCGAACCCAACACTTACCAGCCACTGAGACCATGTGGCCAACCATACATTGATTAACTCTTATCTGGTGAATGGGGCCTTACAAACTAATGGCCAATTCACCAATAAAAAAAAAAGAAAAAAAAAGAAAAGTATATACATATATAACTATAATCTTGAAAATGGTCATATACTACTAGTTATTAATATAATTATGTTTTCTAACTAAGATGTCTAATGGGGCTGGATGGGTAGGTTACTGCTCCCTGCCAACCCTCGAGATTATGCATAAATTAATAATATACAACTGCCACTCAGTCCACAAGCTGGAATTTTCCCCCACCTGTGTAGTATGTATACATAATATTCGTGTAATATTATTTACTGCCAGACATATACTGATTTTCGAAGTTTAATACAAAAGAAAGAAACCCTCACCCCCAAAACAACCTGGTAGACATGCTACAAGCAACCAAACATCAAGACGCCATTGGAAAGGGATTACGCTGTACATGTCCAAAACGGTATATCTGGGAATCCACCTGAAACATGTACACACAAATATGTGTGACATAGGGGTAGGCAAAATGTCAGTATTGGTTATAACAACCACGAGCCCTGATGACAGCTTGACAACGCCGACGCATGGAAGCAATCAAACGTTGCACAACACGTGCCGTAAGAAGTTGCGGATGTGTTAGGGGTGGTGGATTCCTCCGGCGCACACGTTGATCTAGTGCATCCCACAGATGTTCTATTGGGTTTAAATCCGGCGAACGGGCAGGCCAAGGTATTGTCTGGACGTTGTGGCGCTGCAGAAACGCCTGACTGACACGTGCAACACGTGGTCCGGCATTGTCATGCTGAAACATTCCACCGTTGACGTTCATGTGCGGAATGACGTGATGCTGCAGGATCTCGTCTCGATATCTGATGCCCGTCAGTACACCTGCCACATGCACAAGAGCCGTCCTACCACCATGATGGATTCCTGCCCACACCATGACACTGCCACCACCACAACGGCCAACTTGTTGCACGCAGTTTGGAGCATAACGTTCCCCTCGACGTCCATCAGCACGTGACAGGAGAAAACGAAACTCACCTGAGAACAAAACAGTCCTCCACCTGGCACGTGTCCATCTCACCCTCTGCTGGTACCACTGCAGACGTGGGGTCAAAACGTAACGTCGCACTGGTCTTCCTGGGAAAATTCCTGCCTCCCTCAGCCGATTACGAACTGTGTGGTCAGAAATTCTGCGTAGTCCAGGGATTTGTGTCGCTGTGGTTGTTGCTGTTGTGGTTCGATTTCGAAGATGACACACCCGGATGTAGATTATGAGCGGCTGTGGTTACTCTGGGACGACCTGACCTTGGCCTGTCATTAACACTTTTGAGTGGAGTTGTACCGTGCCCATAAAACAGAGATGGTCTGTCTGGAGACGCCAAAGTGTTTTGCCACAACTTGTTGAGTTGCCCCTGCTTGCAACCTCCCAATGACACAATTGCGTTGAGCTGACGTCAATCTTGGCATTATTGCAAATCGTCTAGTCATACTGTTAACAGCAGACGGACATACCCGTCATTTCCCGTCCGTATTTTAGATACCTATACCTGTCCGTAGTTTCGATTTTATTTGTAAAACGACAAAAGCCGGAAGTGATGTTGCACTGGGATTCCCCCTTTCTGGGAAAAACTCCTAGTAACAAAGAAAACCAATTTGTCAACTTTCACGACAATGTTTAATTAATAAATGTACTAGCCTGGTGCCTTATACATATGTAAGTTTAAAACAAGTTATTGTTATATTAACATTGTATTGATTATTTTGCTTAGGAAGTAGTCTGAAATCGGATCTAGAAAATGGGATGGTTTGGGTGTACCTTGGCCTTGGGCCTGGGCTTGGATTGCCAGCAGTAACTTATGGGGGTAATCGCTTGTATTTGTAACCTGGTAACCGTTTACATTTGGTAAAGTTAGTTTGTTCAACGACACCACTAGAGCACATTATTGCCTATGCACTTTCCCCACAGACAGGACAGCACATACCATAAAATTTGATATATTATACCAGTCCTTGGGCACTAAATCAGTAAATGGGATGGGGGAGAAAAATGGCAACTGTTTACTAAGGTCGACGACAGTCACTTTTTGCACCCTTGTTTTGGCTTTGTACACAATACATATAATATACTAGTATATTAACATTCTTGGAATCAAACATACGGGTACTTCGACCCCTGGCCGCCATTGTTTATCACGTGACGCGGTGAAGCTTCTCCTTAGTTACGTATGGTTTGATAGTGAAATGAGGCAACTTTGGTCGATCATTTACAACAGTTAACGGTCACGATACCTAAAACATGTTGTGCAGTTGGCTGCATAAACCATAACATGATGTTAAAAAAAATATTGTTTTACAAATTTCCAAAAAAAAAGACTATGTGCCGCTTGTGGGTAGGGTCATTAAAACGACAAACCTGATGTAATTTCATGGCTTCCCTCACAGAATGCGACTACGTTGACTTTAATGTTGTTGCTTGTTGACACCAACAGAGATTAATTTAGCAAACAAAATGGTTAAAGCATGTGCAGTGATAAAAATCCCACATTATACTGTAAATAAAATACACAATTCCATCGTCTTCCATGAAAAACCCCCGAACAAAACGATGCATCCATTTCTTGAATAAAGAGTATATTCCTTTATCATTAAATTTGTGTGGTCTTTATTTTTCATTTAATCATAGTTGCTTGGATATTATCTATACTTGTATTTATTTTGCCATACTACAGCTACTACATCTTATTTTTTTTATTTTTTTTTTTTAAATAAAACTTTATACTGCTAAATTACACACATATAATAATTATAATATAGGTCTAAATTCTTGTTTAAACTTTAATTATTATTATTTTTTTTTTTTTTGCAAATGTGTCTGTAGCAGGCCTGCAGTAAGAAAATATAGGTCGTTCCCCCCTTCTCTCCGTGTGTTTAGTATTTACTTTGGTGCAGAGGGTAAATAATGTGTGTGTGCCTTTGTTTAAGTATATATATAAAGTGTGTGTGTGTGTATATATATCTATCTATATATATGTATACATATACATATATACAATATATATATATATATATATATATATATATGTATACATATATATAGATAGATATATATAGATAGATATATATACACACACATACATATACATAAATCTAAAAATACATAAAAATCTATTCTATTGTGGATCAATATAATTTGGTGGTTGTGGTACATTTTGCTTGTTCAAGTTAGAGGACTTACCTTTTTACATATATATGTAGTTTTATGGTATTCTACAGTTCAGTGTGTGTGTTTGTGTGTGTAATCTGCTTTTGCAATTACCTGCAATAAAATGAATGGTCAACTGCCATATCTGACATTTGTTTTCCATTTTGAACACACTGTTTGACATGAAGAATATAGCATTTAACCATCTCATTCATATATTTTCCTTGAATATGCTACATAAGTGCATTTACATGAGGTAATTTAACCCGGGTTAAAAGCAACTTAGGTTAAATACGTGTAGTCTAGTAGAAGGCATACCGATATAGATCAGTTTATTAACAACCATATTTGCCTCCTTTCTTCAACTGTACATTGTATACTATTAAAAATTAGTTTTGTAGATATTACTTAAATTGAACTGCAATAACAATTCCAATACAGCACAAGACTGAACAAGAAAATATCTGCAATATCCATTGTGACTAGATATATAACAACACCAATATTATATTATATATATATACTCTTCAAAAGAAGAAACGCAAAACCACATTGTCGTAACATTTGGAGAATTGATTTAATTATTGAATGGTGAGTCTGATAATTACCAAATGTTGCAGGATTGTTCACAATTCACTCTAGTCCATTGTGAGTAAGTGATAGGACACACCACCAAGGTCAAGGTTATCTGGAGTCAATACCGGGTGTGGCCTCCGCATGTGTTGACAACTGCCTGGCACCGCCTGCCCATTGAAGCAACCAGAGTACGGATGACGTCCCGGGGGATGGTGGCCCACTCGGCCTGCAAGGCTGCTGCCAGCTCGGGCAGGGTCTGGGGCTGTGGTTGTCGCTGTCGGAGGTGTCGGTCCAACTCGTCCCATACATGCTCAATTGGGTTCAAATCCGGTGATATCGATGGCCAAGGAAGGACATTAATGTTGTTGTTCTGTAGGAAAGCCATTGTGAGACGTGCTGTGTGAGGCCTGGCGTTGTCATGTTGGAACACTGCGTTGGCGTTGGCCATAACTGGAACGATGTGTGGCCGGAGGATCTGGTCAATGTAGCCCTGTGCATTCGGGTTGCCCTGCACGTGGACCAGGTCAGTTCTGCCAGTGTGTGAGATGGCTGCCCACACCATGACACTACCCCCGCCGAATCTGTCCACTTCCTGCACGCAGTTTGCCGCATAACGTTCACCACAACGCCTATACACGCGACATCTTCCATCATGACGTCGGAGCAGAAATCGGGACTCGTCACTGAACCACACCTGTCTCCATCGCAGTTGAGGCCATTGTCGATGAATCTGGCACCACTGCAGTCGGAGTCGACGGTGTTGTGGTGTTAAGATGACACCTCGAACTGGACGTCTGGCACGAATTCCTACCTCACGTAGGCGGTTCCATACGGTCTGGTCGGATATCCTGCGCAAACCTGGTATTGCTGAGGCTGTGGAGGTGGCAGTAGTCAATCGTTCCCGAAGGTGGCGTACCCGGATGTAGCGGTCCTGCCCGGGGGTAGTGACCCGTGGTCGACCGGATCTAGGGAGGTCACGTGTTGATCCATGTTGCTGGTAACGGTCCCACAGTCTGGAGATGGTGCTTGGGGACACATGGAATGCCCTGGTAACGGCCGTTCTGGATTCGCCTGCGTCTAGTCGGCCGATGGCATTGTTTCTCTGCGGTTCACTGAGACGTAGCATGTCCTGGATTGTCAACTGTCGGCCAGATACAGAGGCCAGGCAAGCGAACACCCTGCACTTTTATACTGTCGGTGTTCATGTTGCACGTGCAGACAACGCACGTGCAGTGGTGACATGGTTTGCACGTGGCTGCGTTTTTGAGAATATTCACATTTTGAAACTTTATTTTACAGTAGCTGCGTTTTATCGAATGTAACCGTGGGAATGTGTTTGGGACATGCAGTGACCTTATATTCACAAAGCATGAACCGGTAGGAAACATAAAATCGGAGTTATAACCCATTTGTACCCTTTTGCGTTTCTTTTTTTGAAGAGTATATATATATATATATATATATATATATATATATTAACCATTATTTACTCAGGTAGGTTTTTGTGTTTTATTACTAAATATACCAGGTTAAACCCTATTATTAAAACATTTGCATGTTTGTTCGATGAGGTAACACTTATGTTTTATTAGGTTGTAGACCTCGACATGAAAATAACTGAGGGAACTGATTATTTGCTCCCTAATGTAGTTTATGGGGGGCAATTTAAAATATTACCATATTGATACATGTATATAAATTCACATGCCAAAGGAAACTATATATTATTCTCCTTGAACTAATCTCAGGTATAATGGGTAAGTAGAGAGAGATATTGCTCCCCCTAGATGTCAAGGTCTGAGGATGGCTATATTTTATTATTGCTATTTTTTGTTGCCTGCATTCAACCAGTAAGGAAGGGCAACATCATGTGGTAATTTTGCAATCTGTAAAAACAAAAGCATTTCATTATTTCAAGAAACAGTATTTTGTTTTAAGAATAAAAGAATGTATTCAGTGGAACATTATACTGTTGCCAATACATCTATATAACAAGATATGACAATAATACTATTGTAATTTTGAAGTTGTAAAGTAACAACTTTGCCATTGTTTAATTATTATATATTATTTGGAAATAAAATAATTATTAAATCATAAAAATAATTAACTTAATCATGCATACAAATTTTATTATAAATACAAATTATATATTTTGTAGCCCACATCATAATTATTATATTAATAATTATCTTATCATTTCAAAATTGTTAAAATTTATAATTAACATTACCTGAAAATTGCATCAACAAAAATTATATTCTACCCAACCTGCCCTGAAATACTAAATATATATTATACTAATTCAGATTCCCGTTGTTCGTTTCTCTTATATGGCAACCTAAGCTGTTATAATACACATAAGACGTATTGCAACTATGTGTTAGCTACAGAAAATAAATGACAATATGTAAGGCATGTAAAAAGTTAATATGATAATTTTATTCTATGTAAACCAGTAATCACTAAGGCTTTGCTTCACCCCCAAAGACCCGGATGAGTGGTAACTAGGCCGTGTGACGTCACGCCGGTTTTAATCAGAAGATTTTCTTCAAACACATTCAGGTGCATTAGTAATGTTCAAAAAAAATAAAAAATTCAATAGCAAGTTTGCACTGGAATTTTTCCAGTGTTCTGAAAATGGAAACGTCATGTACTTGGTTTATGGTTAGGTGATGCAAAGTGACGTCATTGGAATACTGATGTCAGTCACATTCAAAATTAAGATTTAGCTCCGTTACTACGTTAGTAGAATGCTCACCTGAGATAGTTTTCATTGTAGTTATATGATTGAACCACCATTCGTAAAACAACAAAAACTCCCGTCCCAACCGGTGCCCCAGTACTTGCTAGGTGTGTATCGATATACTTGAATATTCGGTGCACCAAACGGCAATCTGTTTCATAGTTACATTCGTATTCCGTATTCGTCACTAGCTGAACCGAATACATGAATACATATATGTAATGCTAACCGTACAATTTATATTTCCTATTCACTCTAACGAAAACACAATATCGATTTGTTTATTCTTATAATGTATGGACCGATTTTGTATTAGATCAAGCATATAGACAAATCCATTTTCTTTATTCAACCCATTGGACTGATACCCCACAACACATTTACCTTTTAAAACATATTCTTCCTTTCTGCAAAACCTTTTCACTTTTGTATTCATAAACATGAATACATATTCGTATTCGTGATATGTATCGTATTCGCCACTACATATATTTGTTACAGCCGTAGTTACTAGTACTGGCATATCAAAGAGTGTGATATGTGCTTTCCAGTTTGTGGGAAATTGCATATATAAAAGACCCCATGCTGCTAATGAAAAAATGTGGCAGGTTTTCTCAGATACCCTACAACATACATGTGCATGTCAAAATTAACAAATGTTTGATATCCAGTACCCAATGATTAATTATTCATTGTGTCTCTTTTTCTTTTTCTTCTTATTATTTATAAGTTATAGTCCCCTGCCAGGGCCCTGTTCCATGAAGTGATGTTAGCCCTAAGATTACCTTAAGCACATAGCTACCCTATGCACTTAAGTTCATCTTGGGCTAAGATCACTTCGTGGAACGGGGCCATGGATGATAGGTTTCATCTCCGCCCTTCTGTCTGTCAGTCTGTTCCACATACAGGTTTTTAGACATTTTTTCACAATGCCTCGAGATACTGAGCTAAAATATTGTGTATAGCTTAATCATATAGTGTTACAGATCAAGTTTGACTGTCATGAAATTTTTTTTATTTTGTTTTTACACAACTGGTGTAACAAAGGCCGTGGTATGTACTATCCTGTCTGTGGGATGTTGCATATAAAAGATCCCTTGCTGCCAATCGAAAAGAGTAGCCCACGAAGTGGCAACAGCGGGTTTCCTCTCTCAATATCTGTGTGGTCCTTAACCATATTTCTGACGCCATATAACTGTAAATAAAATGTGTTGAGTGTGTCGTTAAATAAAACATTTCCTTCCTTCCTTCCTTGAACTTAGGAGATACAAAAATGTGTTGTAGGGGACATATATTGCTTTAGCAGTACTCTCAGATTTCTTGTTATTAATTTATTAGAATCTTCCATTATTTTAGAACTAATGTCAAATGCATCGGAAGAAAAGAAGCTATGTTGCTCTTGCAAAGGGGTGATGGAGCTTGGTATGGTGTGCGACAAATGCCTCACCAATGTTTATTGTTCAACACGGTGCATGCAGATTGATTGGCCGAGTCATGCTGAAGACTGCAAGTTTATATATTGGCAGCGAAAGGCAGCCATGAAGGAATTCTGTGCCAACTGTCTTCGACATGTCTCCACGACCGAGAGGAAGATTTTGAAAAGATGTGCAGCCTGTTTAGAGGTAAGCCAATAATTTTTTAATTTCAAGGCTTGCACTGGAAATAATTTAGGTTCAAGGGCTCACATTGGATATAACTTTGTTTGCAGGTCTCACACTGGAAATAATTTAGTTTTCAGGATCACACTGGAAATAATTTAGTTTTTAGGATCACCCTGGAAATAACTTTGTTTTCAGGCTCGCACTGAAAATAACTTTGTTTTCAGGCTCGCACTGGAAATATTTTAGTTTTCAGGATCACTGGAAATAATTTTGTTTTCAGGATCACACTGGAAATAATTTAGTTTTCAGGATCACATTAGAAATAATTTAATTTTTAGGGCTCACACTGGATATAATTTAGTTTTCAGGATCACATTGCAAATAATTTAGTTTTCAGGATCACATTAGAAATATTTTAGTTTTCAGGATCACTGGAAATAATTTAGTTTTCAGGATCACATTGCAAATAATTTAGTTTTCAGGATCACATTAGAAATAATTTAGTTTTCAGGACCACACTGCAAATAATTTAGTTTTCAGAATCACATTAGAAATAATTTAGTTTTCAGGACCACACTGCAAATAATTTAGTTTTCAGGATCACATTAGAAATAATTTAATTTTTAGGGCTCACACTGGATATAATTTAGTTTTCAGGATCACATTGCAAATAATTTAGTTTTCAGGATCACATTGCAAATAATTTGTTTTCAGGACCACACTGCAAATAATTTAGTTTTCAGAATCACATTAGAAATAATTTAGTTTTCAGGATCACATTAGAAATAATTTAGTTTTCAGGATCACACTGCAAATAATTTAGTTTTCAGGATCACATTAGAAATAATTTAGTTTTCAGGATCACACGGGATATAATTTAGTTTTCAGGATCACACGGGATATAATTTAGTTTTCAGGATCACACGGGATATAATTTAGTTTTCAGGATCACACTGCAAATAATTTAGTTTTTAGGATCATATTGGAAATAATTTTGTTTTTAGGATCACACTGCAGGGCATACAGTTTGAATTTTTGAGACAACCGACATGTCGTTTGTGTGGTTTCAGTTTTACACGAACGATTTTCTTCGGTAGTTCAGATACAAATGCAAATTTTAATGGGTCACGGCAATTAAACGACAATGCATAAATAGAAGAAAAAAAAAGTTTTAAAAAAATGTATGCTAGAACCAACTTGAAAGCTGTCTGGTTTGCATTACAAAACACACAACCCCATCAGTTTTTTTCACAGGGGAGTACTTATTGGTGCCAAACAATAATCTGAATAAAATGATAATAGATAATAGGGATTTCCCGGAAGCATTGAGCTTTAATAATGCTTCCGGGTCTGAACGGAGAGTACCGAAATTATAAGAATCCTATATCGGCCAAAATAACCAACAATCGGCAATGTAGGCCCGTTATTTTATTATTTTCTTCCAAAAACAGTGAAAACAAAATAGCCAAGATGTCTATTAAAATTTTCTGACGAACGATTACAGCTTTTACACGAACGATCGGTCATTTATGTTGATATTGGTTTTGCATATAACCGACAGATGAACGACAAAATCGTTCGTGCCAAATTTTATGCCCTGACACTGGAAATAATTTAGTTTTCAGGAATAGCCAAGATGTCTATTAAAATTTTCTGACGAACGATTACAGCTTTTACACGTACGATTGGTCGTTTATGTTGATATTGGTTTTGCATATAACCGACAGATGAACGACAAAATCGTTCGCGCCAAATTTTATGCCCTGACACTGGAAATAATTTAGTTTTCAGGAATAGCCAAGATGTCTATTAAAATTTTCTGACGAACGATTACAGCTTTTACACGAACGATCGGTCATTTATGTTGATATTGGTTTTGCAAATAACCGACAGATGAACGACAAAATCGTTCGTGCCAAATTTTATGCCCTGACACTGGAAATAATTTAGTTTTTAGGGCTGACACTGGAAATAATTTTGTTTTCAGGACCACACTGGAAATAATTTAGTTTTCAGGATCACACTGGAAATAATTTAGTTTTCAGGATCACACTGGAAATAATTTAGTTTTTAGGATCACACTGGAAATAATTTTGTTTTCAGGGCTTACACTGGAAGAACTTTATTTAAACAAAATTTCAGATGTTCATGTATATGTATTTATTTTCTTGAAAATTATTTACAAAATGGCTAATTTTAACAAATTCTTATTAACCAAGAATTTTCTGGAAAATGTTTTTAGTTTTTACTAGCCAACCAAACTAAACCACTAACCCATAATTTAAATATACCTTCGAGGGAAAAAATTAATGCTAAAAAATATATTCATACAATTTTATATTTCAATTTAGTTATTTTTTCTTTCTAATTTTTATTTTATTTTACTTTACTTTACTTTACTTTACTTTACTTTAGTTTCTTATTTAATTTATTTGCAATTTCCCGTAAAATTTTTAAAACTAGAGATATATATATATATATATATATATATATATATATGAAGAGTTTAGGTGCAAAATGCGATATACAGTCATCTCCACTTATTTGCACATCGGTTTATAGCATAATTCGGTTAATCGACTATTTTCACCCAACACGGAACCATTTGCCCTTATAACACTACAAAACATCCGGTTAATTGCACAGACTACAGGCTATATATCGGTTATTTGCACATATAAATAACGATTTTTTTTTTGTGTGTGTGCTAAATTAATGTCACAAATGACTGAGAATGTCTATCAAACTTTGGCAAAAAAACTCAAATAAATCACCGATTAATCTGTTTTGTTTGAGCTCACTGTGTGGTAAGCCGACTGTAATCGCTGTTTACAGAGTCGACGTCTGACATGCAAATGAGATGGTGTGCACGTTACTACTGGTGAATCACAATACCCGACTACAAGATTTAAGAATGACATAATTAAGTTGAATAAACCTAAGACCGATTGTTTTGTTTGCAATATATTGCTGTTAATCAGAGGCCATCTCAATAACAGGTAACTCTCCGACTATTATTTTTAGAAGTACCGCCTGTGCGCTTGTACACATGCGCACTCAACTATTGAGACCCTATTCGATTGACGTGTTCAGTGCAATCATTGTTCTGTATCAATTATTACGTTATGTTGAGAAGCCTTGTTAATAATTAAAAGATTACAGATCAATCGTCCTAGGCAGTTATGTTTTTAATAAATGTGACCGAGAAAGGGTTGTTGTTCACTTATTCATTAGATGCAGTGTACGCTATATCTGTTAAACGCAATATATTCATACAATTTTATATTTCAATTTAGTTATTTTTTCTTTCTAATTTTTATTTTACTTTACTTTACTTTACTTTACTTTCTTATTTTCTTATTTAATTTATTTGCAATTTTAAGACATTTATATTTTAAAAATAAAAATCAATGTACATTTTACATTATTAATCAAGTATTAATTCTAGCCAGGCACGGGGAAGCAAGTAGACATTGGGGGGGGGGGGGGCTGACTGAGAACGAAGATGCAAAACAATGTTTTTAGGGGGTTCGGTGGTATGCTCCCCCGTAAACATTTTAAAACTAGATATATATATATATATATATATATATATATATATATATATATATATATATATGAAGAGTTTAGGTGCAAAATGCGATATACTTGTATATCCATTTTTCATTTTCAGTAAAAGTGACTTTTTTAATTGGCGTATATCGCGTTTTGATAAAAAAATACAGGATTTACCCAATACAATTTCATAAGGATCAATCGCGGTTTGCGGCAAATATCGCGTTTTGCACCTGAACTCATCATATATATATGATATACATGATATATGGTAGTTACATTCCTTTGTTGTATACATTGCGCAAGTATATCCATATATCTTTTTATTTTAAATCATCATGAGTAGGTAAAACAGGGGACAAAAGACAGGGAAAAGGGAAAAAAGGACATAAAGGAAAGGTTTGTCTATCAACACCAAAATGTTTTTTTTTTTTTTTTTAAAACCCACCCCAAAAACCCCCCTGCTTTAAGTGGGTATCTAATGTAGTAAGAACAACACTTGGTATCCTAGAAATATGACTGAAGTATTTTAAAAATAGTTGTTAGTAATTGGTCATCATGCACAAACACATCTGAAAGTTGTTTTATTACCAAAACATGAAACTAGTGTTTTCCCTAGCTTGTTTTAGCATGGTGCAGTACCATGCCTTGATAGTCTAGCACCATCTTGCCTCAATCAGCGCCATGCTGCCATGAGATTAAACATGCCTTTTTCAGTAAATAATTCTAAAATTGCCTTATATCTTGTGCCATTCATTTATTAAAGCAAGCACATAAATTACATTAATGTTTATTTTAATTTAAATTTTTTTATATTTTTAATGAAAAACAAGTGCCCTGAAAATGGTGAAAATGCCCCCAAAGTGTTTGGTCTAACATGCCTTGCCTAATTTCTAGGGAAATGACTAGAAACTGTTCACACTTATTTATTTATTTATTTTTAATGAGTGCTTTTATATTATATATTACTACACTTGTTGAAGGTTGTCTTGTTGCCTGGCCTTTTGACCATATTGCCCTCTTATTTGACAAATTTGAGGCCTGCTGGTTGCTTAACTGAATCTGAAACTGTAATTATATTGTTCTGAATTGCAGACACGCTACTGCTCAAAATGGTGTCAGCAGGAAGACTGGCTGTACCATTCGGCCATCTGCTCGGGCAAATATGATCACCATCCTACTACCAGGCAGTCTTTCAAATCTGCTGACCGTTGGTGGACAGTTGCAACAGCATCAGCATCAGCAGCAACAGTAACAGAAACATCAACAGTGACAACAGCAGCAGCAGGAGCAACAACAGTAACAGCAGAGTCAACAGCAACAGAAATGTCAGAAGTAGAAGCAAGAACAATGGCAATGGTAGCAGCAGCAGCCAAAAACTCAAACATGACAGAAGCATTGAAAGCTATACTGTCATCCAAGTCATCACCAATATTTACATTAACAGGTATGCCGAAGTTTGATGCAGAAACATTTTCTGTTAATCTTGGAGAGATACAGTTGTCCCTTGAAAAGAACTACCATAGCAAAGAGCCCACGTCGGAACAGCCAGCAACAGGAAAATCAGTTACTACAAGTGTCGCCGACGGCCAGTCCAGATCATACATATTGAGAGAATAACCTGCCCACATGGGAAGAAACAAATCCGAATAGATCTCGGCTAGATACTGTCCACTCCCTGGCTTTCAAATACAGCATCGGTGGCTGATATATAGAAGATACTCCCCTCGTGTCTTGCGATATCATAATTTATTAGCACGAGTTGATAAAAGCATGAAAACCCAGGCTTGCCGAGTGCTGATAAATTATGATATCACAAGACATGAGGGGGTATTCTTTTTATCATCTTTTTATCATCCATTATCATTCTTTTCATTTGCGAAAGTTGTAAACAATGTCAGTGATGTGGGTTGAATGTCAGTGGTAGACTCGTTAATGGTAGGTTTAGTGCTGAAACAAACACAGTGACGTAACACAACATTGTCTTGTGATTAAAATTAGACCAATCAAGATTATAAGAAGCGATATCTCCTACAAACGCCTTTAATGGATGATAAAACAGGGCTACATACAGCTCTCAGTAATCAGAACAGTTCACCAAATCATGACTCTTCATGACTGCATGTCAGAATTACCAAATGTTTGACGTCAAATAGCCGATGATTAATTAATCAGTGTGCACTAGTGGTGTCGTTAAACAAAACAAACTTTAACTTTAACTGTGTAGTTTGAGGCCTGACTTCTAAATATTTGATATATTCCAGATAGACATAACTCTCTTCTGGGGGGTGGGGGGGGGGGGAAGAAGGAAGGAAATGGTTTATGTACTGACGCACACAACACATTTTATTGATGGTTATATGGCGTCAGACATACATGTATGGTTAAGGACCACACAGATATTGAGGGAGGAAACCCGCTGTCGCCACTTCATGGACTACTCTTTTCGATTAGCTGCAAGGGATCTTTTATATGCACCATCCTATAGACAAGATAGCACATACCACGACCTTTGATGTACCAGTCGTGGTGCACTGGCTGGAGCACGAAATAGCCCATGGGTATTGATCCCAAACCGACCGTGCATCAAGTGAGTGGTTTACCTCTGGGCTACTGTCTCCCCCCCCCCCCCCCCCCCCTGCTGTGGAGGGGGGGGGGGGGGGATCTAGCTCTGTTGGTAGTGCTTGTCCGAGTTACTTGCATTGTAAGATTGAATCACCTCAGTGGACCCATTCTCTGACAGGTATATCAAAGGCTGTGGTATGTGCTCTCCTGTCTGTGGGAAAGTGCATATAAAAGATCCAATCTGCTGCTGGTGGAAAAATGTATGTAGCGGATTTCCTCTAAGAATATGTGTCACAAATGAACTATTGAAACTGAAATGGGCTGTAATATATATTAACTGAGCAAGCAAGAATGTGTATAAAAGTTATGTTTGGAAAGATGTTTAAATTTCTTTAAACCTGGGTTTTGAGGATATGTAAGATTAGCCTGTAAGAGAGTATTAACAACTGTCCAAATGTCTGTCTGGCTCTCTTTACTGTTGGAGTACTCTGGCTAATGTAAGATATAAAATGCTATAGTCATGTCTGTTACAGTTAGATACAACTAGGGTCTCCACGAGTACTCAAGTACTCAGGCAGTGGCCGAATGTAGCAAGACTTGAGTCTGTTCACAAGACTCGAGCGCCGGTGCAAGAAAGAGGACTCTCATTTAATTATATTTTTACATCATTTTGCAGGATTTCTAGATTATAGTAGCCCCACTCCCATGGCTAGTGATATAATAAGTTAAATAACTGCTATTGCCATGCCTGACGACAAGTGAATTTAGTTTTTGTCAAATGTTGCAGTTGTCTATTTTGTAAATATGAATACCCTGCCCCCACCCCAAGCCCCCAATATTAGTGTTTTTAAGCTCTATCTGCCTCTTTAGGCGACATATCTGATTATTGTTACTATTATTTATTACAATTGTATTAACTTTAAAGTAAAGTAAGGCTAGTGAATTATTAATTGTGGCTAGTAAATGTTTTTAATCACTGATCCCATGGCTAGTGGATTTGATAAACGTTCTAGAAGCCGCCTTGTATTGACATAATATATGCTTCCTGCCGGTTACATTATAGGACTAGGAGACATGGAGGGAAAACAAAAGTTGAATACGTATATGGAATTCAATACAATGGCATGATTTGGCATCATGTTCAATGCTGGAATTAAGATACATAATGCTATTTTACTTTATTCCTTAGTCTCGTTATCAACTAGTGTAAATGTCGGGTACTCTGGTCCAGGTTGAGTTTGACACTCGAGTACTCGAGTACAATATTTTGGACTCGTGCAAGCCATAACTCATTTGACCAACTGAAATGTGTACACGTGTTATGTCTGAGTACGACCGAGTACATGTACCATACAAAGATACCTGCCTTCTAAACTGACAATAGGACATTCATACACCATCGTTTTTAGATTCGTACACAATAAAAAAAAAAATGTCTTATCTCCCGAGTTCCAGGGCAATAACTCTGTCAGAGATGGGTAAATCGCCATGAAAGTCATACTTAATATGTAACTGGGCATGATTATAAGACTCCATCATATGTGATCATGAGGGATAGAAAAAGTACATCCGAGGTGGTCGAAATTTCGACTTGGGATGAAGCTTGCCGAGTCCCAAAGTCGATATTTTCACCACAGAGGGTGTACTTTTTTTTCTATCCCACATGACCACATATGATAGTCTTTTTCTTTCATTCATTTGGTAAATAAACCATTAATTTACACGAACAGACAAAAATGGCTGAACAAGTAACTTTTTTTATTTGACCATTTTATCAAAAATAAACTACATTATCATATTTGCCGTGTTTGTTTTATGTGTTAACTAAAATTTAACACTACAAATTAACAAGATAGCTTTTATAATGACGGTTTTAATAACAAAATATTAATTTAAAACTGTGTTTAATGACCTCACGTCGCCATCTCACATTAATATGATGTCATACAGGCCTATTACGAACGACCTCATGTTAAATGCAAGTGTGTAAGAGAAAAAGTGTGCAAGAGAAAAAGTTATACACACAATTTCATGGTGATTTAACTATTTTTCAGAGAGATATGACCCTTGAACTTAGGAGATACGAAAACTTGTTGAGTCCAGTAGGATAACATGTATTGCTTTAGCAGTAGGCTACTCTCAGATTGCTTGTTATTTAAAAGTTTTAATATGAACCCCCTAAAAACCAACACCTCCAATATATTTATATATACAGTGAAACCCCTTTAAACTGGACGCCCATTGGAACAAGTAGAAATTCTCTTTTTATGGGGTAACCAAATTAGAGAGGTTTTGTTCTACATTGATATTTAAAAAGGTCCAGTTTTGAGGGCATACAGAGGGTTTGCTTCTGAGAGGTTTCACAGTACAGTGAAACCCATCTAAACCAGACACCTTTAGGACCAAAGAAAGAAAGAAATGTTTTATTTAACGATGCACTCAGCACATTTTATTTACGGTTATATGGTGTTATATGGTTATATGGACATATGATTAAGGCCCACACAGATAATGAGAGAGAAAACCTGCTGTCGCCACTTCATGGGCTACTCTTTTCGATTAGCAGCAAGGGATCTTTTATGTGCACCATCCCACAGACAGGGTAGTACATACCACGGCCTTTGATATATCAGTCGTGGTGCACTGGCTGGAACGAGAAATAGCCCAATGGGCCCACTGATGGGGATCGATCCCAGACCGACCGCGCATCGAGCGAGCGCTTTACCACTGGGCTGTGTCCCGTCCCCCTTTGGGACCAAGTAAATTGTCCGGTTTTGAGGGTTTTCACAGTGTATATATAGTGGAAAACAGATCTAAGTTTCTTGCAGTACAATATACATTTTAACTGATTATTAACCACTGATCTGTTATCAGTATAAAAGTTTCATCTGATTTCTATCGCTAGTTACTAAGGAGTAGAAAATCAGAAAAGAGTTCAACCCGTACCCCTCTATATCAAGAAAAGAAAGAAAGAAATGTTTTATTTACATATGTACCTTAAACACACGTGCCATAGTCAAGGTTTCTGCCAGAGGGTAAAACGGGTATGGCGTCATACCCAAATATTTTTGCAGATTGTTTTTTTAAAAGTTAACCTTTTGATAAAATTACTCTTATCATTACTGTATGATATTCTTAACCCTAACCCTAAACTTACCCCATTTTCCTTCTAGGGGAGGCTCCCCATACCCCCTGTTGACTGTGGTTAAATTCAATTCCATAGCGCTATACCCAAGAATAAATTTCTTTCTGGCAGAAACACTGATAGTACTTTACTCTGATTAAGATGCAGCAATGAAGTGCCGCAAAATTTAGTTTTCTATGTCGAATTCTCACAAGCAACATTTCCGTAAATGTATTGCACAAGGTATATATTAAACAGTATTGAAGGAAAAATCATTCTTAAACATTATGAGAAAATTTACACTATTATGGTGTGTCTACACAAGCCCTAAATTTAACCATTTACAAACTTTTTATTTTTATTGTTTTTAATTAAAAAAAAGAAAAGTTTATTGCCCCAGAAAAACAATAGATAATGTCAGGGTTGGGGCCCAGAATCATTACTGTACATAGCAGTTATACACAGAATATACCATAGGAGCAAGGAGAGAAAGGGAAGAAAGCTGAAATAAGTATTTCCTCCAAACCAGCAACATTGTAAAACAAACAACCATAGTCTTTTTTTTAAATATAAAACAAAGGCTGGCCGTTTAAATATTTTCCAAAAATGTTAACCAACATTCCCAGTTTTCGTGGAATTCTTTATGTAAACAATTCTTGTAATACATATATTTTTCTAATAATAGCTTATCTTTATTATAATGTTTGAATCCATAAATTTACAAACTTTACAACTGGACTGGATTGGAAATAATATACTGTGTATGTTCAGAGTAAGTTGTTGTAGCACATGCCTATCTTGAGTGCAAATTCTGACATGGTCCACTGGCCTTGGTAGCGTCGTGGTTAGGCCATCGGTCTACAGGCTGGTAGGTATTGGGTTCAGATCCCAGTCGAGGCATGGGATTTTTAAGCGGAAGTAAAAGATCCCTTGCTGCCTGTTGTAAAAGAGGAGCCTATGTGGCGACAGCGGGTTTCCTCTAAAAAAGTGTTAGAATGACCATATGTTTGACGACCAATAGCCTATGATAAGATAAAAAATCAGTGTGCTCTAGTGGCGTTGTTAAATAAGACAAACTTTACTTTACTGACATGGTCCAGTTCTTTCATCCAAGACTGTGAGCATACATAATTAATTTTCATTTTACAAAATTTTAAGTTATTTTTTATTGTTGCGTCATGCAGAAAAGTTAGATGGACTACCCCCCCCCCCCCCCCAAAACCCCAAAACCCCAAAAGAACTTGACATGAATTAACAACACTTGGGACAAATCTAGTAATTTCTGGTGAAGCTTCTGGTAGCAGGAATAAAAATGTTAAAAGTTTTGAAGCTCAGCTAAACATAAATATTTTATGCCAGTTGTAATTAAAATAGACCCATTTGTGATTTTCTGTTTAAAACATTTTCAGTTGCCATAACTATTTTGAATAATTCACAACTTAATTAAAAGGTGTATTGGGCATGATTTGAAAACATGCAGTTTCTGTCATATTTTTTAATTCAAATCCTTGTATCTTTCTGTTATATTATTAAAATAAAATCCATGTATTTATTTGGTGAAAAATTTCTGGACTGTCTATAAAAGAGCGGGACATAGCCCAGTGGGTAAAGTGCTCACTTGATGCACGGTCGGTTTAGGATCGATTCCTGTCGGTGGGCCCTTTGGGCTATTTTTCATTCCAGCCAGTGCTCCACAACTGGTGTAACAAAGGCTGTGGTATGTGCTATCCTGTCTGTGGGATGGTGCATATAAAAGATCCCTTGCTATTAATGGAAAAATATAGCAGGTTTCATCTCTAATACTATATGTCAAAATTACCAAATGTTTGAAATCCAGTAGCCGATGACAAATAAATCAATGTGCTCTAGTGGTGTCGTTAAACAAAACAAACTTTACTGTCTATAAAAACCCCACTTGCTATGTAATTTGCAGATCAACTAATATGGTGATATGTAATCAGTGATCTTTGTACAGTATATTTGTAATGAATTGCTGTAATTTTAATTTATTCTGTAGATGAATGTTAATATATTTTTATAGGATCATACATCCAGATTGTTGAACATTTCATTTTATTACCTAGGGAGGGTAGACAGCAGGGTTGGGGGGGGGTGTTTCTGTTACATATGATGTGTGTTAGAATGAAATGTATTTGTGGTTGCAAATTACATACACATACAGGGTACTGTACCTTTTTGTTGGTGAAAACCTGGGTATTAAAGATGAGTTGTCTCCCTTTCCTCACCTGTGATAACTTTCATTTTCAATTCATAGGATTTAGCGTGCACATTCAAAGCAAGCTGTTTTAGCACACGCTTGTCATGGGCATAGGTGCCAGCCTCAGCCGGCTCCTCTGTCCAGGACAGGAAAAGGGTTGGGGTTGGGGGGAGGAGAGGGGACCCCTCTCGCACTAGGTGCAAGAGAGCACATGCTGGGGTCTGTAGTAGGCAGGGGGTTGTGATAACTCCTGGAACAAGCCTTAAATAGGTACATTAAAACAACTTTTGTTAAATTCACTGTTCCTGGGTTTTCAGATAAATGTACATACCTGGGGTGGGGTGTTGGTGGTCCCCACTTGAGAAGGAAAATATAATTTTTTGTCCTACTGTCTGTAAATAAAGATTGTGCCCCCCACCTCCCCCTGACACCCCCACCCCTGCCCTACTTCAGCTTTATCGTATACCATTACAGATCAAGTTTGATGGCAGTTTACCCATTTTTCATAGAGTTATAGCCCTTGAACTTAGGAGATATAAAATTTTTGTAAGGCCAGGTAGGGAAAATGTATATTGCTTCAGAAGTACTCTCAGAATGCTTGTTGTATACTTATTTTATACTTATATTGAACTAATGTTATATTTTTAAAGGGACTGTCTGTCTTGTTTGCTATCATTGTAACAGCATGTTTTGAACTAAAATTACATATTGAATATATTTTCATGTTTAAAATGTCAGTGTCTGTATAAAAATGTGTTTCTTGTTATTCTAATGTTTTAAACCAACCTATATTTCACCTCCAAATAATTTCTTACATAAATAATATAACTACATGTATATTAGGAAGTAAAATGAAATTTGATCTACTACAAAGAATAGGATGACAAGAAACACATTCGATATACAGAAACTGATATTATGAACAATAAACTGTAGTCAAGGGCCCGTGCTTATAAAACTTAAAGTCTAGACTTTAACGTAATGCTATTTGAATGGCGTTACCATGACGTTAAAGTCTGGACTTTATTAAAGTCTAGACTTTAAGGTTTATAAGCATGGGGCAAGATGTAACGTTAGCTGTTAAAAAAACCCGGCCTCGGTGGCGTCGTGGCAGGCCATCGGTCTACAGGCTGGTAGGTACTGGGTTCGGATCCCAGTCGAGGCATGGGATTTTTAATCCAGATACCGACTCCAAACCCTCAGTGAGTGCTCCGCAAGGCTCAATGGGTAGGTGTAAACCACTTGCACCGACCAGTGATCCATAACTGGTTCAACAAAGGCCATGGTTTGTGCTATCCTGTTTTTGTTTTGGGTTTTTTAAATGGTTATTGATATTGACGTTTTAAGTATGTCACCTCCCTAAAATGGCTGCAAAATGGTATTTCAGAGTCTCTAGATTTCAAACCTCATAGTCTCTTGCACCTTCCATGCTCGTTCATTCCAAGAATTCATCTGTACCCCTACACAAAAAATCCTAGCTATAGACCTGGGGCCTAATTCACTAAACTCTCGCAACTTTGCGATCTCGCAGTGCAATGCTAAAATACTTGCAAAGAGAATGCTTTTTGGTCTAGCAGAGTCTAAGAGAGCTTTGTGAATTAGGCCCCGAGATGTTGTGCACATAAACCGATTTTTGCCTTTAGGTGAAATTTAATATTTGAAAATTGGTTTTAAATCATGTTCATGGTTTGGTACTGTTACAATAAATGCAGGCCTTTTGATTTCACAGAAACGATTGTTTCTTGTACTGCATCGGTAGCATGATGGTAAAACCATGGAACCGAAATTTTGTTTCTCATATCGAGTACGACTATTCAACGAAAATAATATACATATACCGGTATAATTACCTCTGATAGGTTCACAAGATCACAAGGCACGGAACTGAAAAAGTGTCTCCCATGAAATCCTAAGGCCTGAAATGACAGACTTGAGAAACTAAATAAGTGTTGCACCTTTCTTAATGGTTAATTACTGGCCTTGGTGAAGCAGTGGTTAAGCCATCGGACTACAGGCTGGTAGGTACAGGGTTCGCCGCTCGGTATCGGCTCCAACCCAGAGCGAGTTCTTACGGGCTCAGTAGGTAGGTGTAAGGCCACTACACCCTCTTCTTTCTCACTAACCACTAACCAACTAACAACTAACCCACTGTCCTGGACAGACAGCCAAGATAGCCGAGGTGTGTGCCCAGGACAGCGTGCTTGAACCTTAATTGGATAAATAAACACGGAAATTAGTGAAAATAATAAATAAATAATGGTTAATTTTACAATAAAGTTAGAACCAGACAAAACATATTTTGCTAAGTTGTAGCCAAATATCACATTACATTAGAAATGTTTTCATTTGCAATAAAGGCCATTTCAATTTTATAAAAAGAAATATTGAAAATCCGGTATTATATTGCTTTTGAGCGTAAATGAAAAAGTACCACTGAGTTAAATCCCTTGAACCATGATCTTTTTCCATCAACTACAGCTATGTAGAGAGAACCGGCCTCGGTGGCACAGTGGTTAAGCCATTGAACTACAGGCTGGTAGGTACAGAATTCGCAGCCAAGTTCGGGCTCCAACCCAGAGCGAGTTCTCATGGGCTCAATGGATAGGTGCAAGGCCACTACACCCTCTCCTCTCTCACTAACCACTAACCCTTTATCCTGGACAGACAACCCAGATAGCTGAGGTGTGTGCCCAGGACAGTGTGCTTGAACCTTAATTGGTACCTAGTTTTCCCCTTTTTTATAAGTGTATGGCCATATTCCACAAACATCTCTGTGACCAACCACTAATATAGCCAGTACTTATTGTTCCCTTAATTACGTGGGTGTCTTGCATAATCGCCACCCAAAGAAAAATACATGTTATATGACAAAGTCACAAAACCATTACAAATATAGTTGTACAATGTAATTACAACAAAAAACATACAATTTTAAATGTAGCTTTTAATTCTTTATTCCTTTGTTACGAATATCAATTGCAAGTCATTGAAAGACATTAGATGCACTGGTGTGTGTATATATATATATATATATATATATATTGAAAGACATTAGATGCACTGGTATATGTGAAGAGTTCAGGCGCAAAGTTCAGGCTTAGTTAAAGCCATTATTGTATGTCAGTAAGGGCTAATCGTAGGCCCGCTGATTTGCTGCAAAACGTGATTGATCCTTATGAAATTGTATTGGGTAAATCCCCGTTTTTTTTTTAATTATCAAAACGCGATATACCGCCAATTAAAACCCCCATTTTTACTCAAAATTAAAAATGGATATATCGCGTTTTGCACCTGAACTCTTCATGTATTGAAAGACATTATATGTTTTGAAGGAACTATCCCGAGTTTGCAGATGTTTTAGAAAGTTTTTGGCCAATAAAATATTTTTACATATTAAAAATGAATTTACTTATATTTCTTTGCTTAGAATATGAATATCTCTATATGTATATGTATAGGGATGGGTAGGACATAGCCTAGTGATAAAGCACTCGCTTGATGTGCGGTCGGGTTAGGATCGATCCCCGTCGGTGGCCCCATTGGGCTATTTCTCGTTCCAGCCAGTACTCCACAATTGGTGTAACAAAGGCCGTGGTATGTAATATCCTGTCTGTGGGACGGTGCATATAAAAGATCCCTTGCTGCTAATTGAAAAGAGTAGCCCAGGAAGTGGTGACTAATATTTTGTAGTGTCTTAATCAATATTAATTTCGGTCTAAAATAAAAATATTTATGTACAAGTTTATTATTTCCTCCAATGGCCAAATGAAATTTGAAATATATACGACCAAAGGTCATTCCAAATATATTTATCCATATAATGCTTGATATAAAAAGGAAAAAAAAAGAGGTAAAAGTAGGATGTGTTTATTTTATTGGGGGAGCAAAATGGAAGTCTTGCTAGCGCTGAAAACTCAGGATTAGTCCCTTTAAGCTACTGAAAGCAGGTGCGTGTGCAGGGGTGGGTTTCGGGTGTCGAAATCCCCTGCTGCTCAAGTGAATTTTGTCATTTTATAACATATTTTCGGAGGGATCATGACTTGAGCCCACTAGAAATTTCGCTTGCCGTAGACTCCTTCCTGCATACCCTGCAAAGACATATATTTTAAGCCACTGAAAGACGTTATATCTTAGGGCTTCTAGATTATGGTTAGTGATATTAAATGTTGGGCTAGTTAATAACTAATATTGCCATGCGCGACGGCTAGTGAAAACCCAAGTTGTCAACTGCTTCATTTAAGTCTATTTTGTAAATATGAATATCCTGCCCCCAATACCTAATCTTAATGGTTTTAAGCTCTATATCCTTCTTTAAGTGACATATCCAATTATTACCATTAGTAAAATTGTACTAATTTTAAAGTAAAGTAGGGCTAGTGAATTTTTAATTGTGGCTAGGAGATTTTTAAAATCACTGATCCCATGGCCAGTGGATTTCATAAAAATTCTAGAAGGCTAAGAAGCTCTGTATCTGCATGGGCAGTGTTAACCAAGATTAAAACTGTTACGTCTAAACAACATATACTAGTAAATTTATAACATGGGTTAGTTCCTCAGACCTTTATTGTCATGACATTTCAGGGCTCAAACTTAAGAATTTATCTCCCACAGCAATTTTTAAAAGAATTGCTATGGGTAAAACAGTCGACCGACGGCAATTTTGAGCCTGCCTATGGCAGTTTTTTAAAATTAACATTTGCAGCAAATATACCTGACTAAAAGGCCATCTTGTTATATGTAGACATCTTTTAAATGTGCAAATGTTAAATAATGGCAGATAATGTACACTACGGTATATATATTTCGACATTGTTGAGGAGCTTTATTGACGGCACAAAAGTGCCATCGGTGATGCGCTCTACCTACGGCAATTTATATCTCAATGACGGCATTTGCCGTCAGTGCCGCTGTTAAGTTCGAGCCCTGCATTTTAAATCTGCTTGATGGCATACAGTGAAACTTCTCTAAACCAGACACCCCCAGGACCAAGTAAAAAGTCTGGTTTTAAGAGGTATTCGGTTTAGAGAGGTTCTCTTATGTACAGATATTTAAAAAGGGCCCATGAAAAATGTCCGGTTTGGCGTGGATTCCGGTTACCAGAGGGTCTGATTTTGAGAGGTTTCACTATATTAGCAGTATTTTAGATAAGAATTCCGCAGAATTAAAAGCCTTGCCTACATCATAAACATTTTTGGTGCACTATGATGAACATCGAAAGTTGCAACTATAAACCAAGTTTCATTGATCTAGGAATTATAGTTTGTGAGAAAGATTTAAACGCGAAACTTTATTGCAAAAGTTCATGCTGATGCTGATACTGCTGGCATTAGAAAAATAATACATAAAATAATACATAATACTTCATAAAAGCGAGACAAAAAACATTTTATAAAAACTTATTTTCATTCTTATGAGGTGGTGTTCAATGTATCTGGTTCATCAGCTGTATTTGTTCTTTGGTCTATTGTTTAGTTTTTATAAAAGTTTTAATGTTTTATTACAAGTGGTAATATATAGTTGATACATTAACTTTTAATAAGTATGGCTTGTGTTTTATATGTAATGATGCTATATTTTGTTTATGCACGCTCTTTTTTGTCATTGGACCTAGTATAAAATGATTTTGAACGAAAAAAAAGTAAGCACCTCTGGACCAATCAGTTTGCCGTAAAGCGTATAGATACAAAGAAAATTTAATTATTCATATTTAAAAGAAAACAAAAATCAAAACAGGTCTGTCATTTACCTTTCAAACTGAAAGACACCTGAATCGTGTTTAAAAGAAAAAAAATCAAAACAGGTCTATCATTTACTTTTCAAACTGAAAGACACCTCAATCGTGTTTAAAAGAAAAAGAAAAGAAAGAAATGTTTTATTTAACGACACACTCAACACATTTTATTTACGGTTATATGGCGTCAGACATATGGTTAAGGACCACACAGATTTTGAGAGGAAACCCACTGTCGCCACTACATGGGCTACTCTTTCCAATTAGCAGCAAGGGATCTTTTATTTGCGCTTCCCACAGGCAGGATAGCACAAACCATGGCCTTTGTTGAACCAGTTATGGATCACTGGTCGGTGCAAGTGGTTTACACCTACCCATTGAGCCTTGCAGAGCACTCACTCAGGGTTTGGAGTCGGTATCTGGATTAAAAATCCCATGCCTCGACTGGGATCCGAACCCAGTACCTACCAGCCTGTAGACTGATGGCCTACCATGACGCCACCGAGGCTGGTTGTTTAAAAGAAAACAAAACTCAAAACCATTGAGAACATCTCAACCATATTTTAACCTGTCATTTACTTCTTAAACTGAAAGACACCTTAATCTGTTTAAAAATTAAACAAAAAACCAACAACAAAAACCCCTCAACCTTGTCAAATACTTCTTAAACTGAAATACAATGTTTTAAATCAATCATGTTTAAAAAAACATTTAAACTATTATTTACTTCTTAAACCATTGAAAACATCTTAATCATCTTAAAAAAAAAAAAAAAAAAAAAAAAAAAAAAAAAAAAAAAAAAAAAAAAATTAATACTTAGAATACTGAAAACCATTCTGCTCATATTTCATTTCTTTGAAATATATGTTTATTTACGTTTTAAACCCTTGTGAATAATAAACACTTCACTAGGGTCGTCTACTCGAATTCCTGTGGTTCCCTCCAGAAAGTGGTGGAAAAACGGACCACGGAAGCATAGGTAGTTTCCAGGAATGACCAGGTTCCAGTAGAAATATGGTTTGGGGTCATTGTCGAAATAAAACATCACAAATGTTTCCTGCCCAAGAGAATCCTGAAAAAGAGAAGGGTAAACGAGTGCATTAAAGCCATTCAATTCTCACGTGTTTTTTTTAAAGTTGTTATTTTCGTACATGAGAAATGTTTTGTAGCCATGAGAAATGTTTTGTAGCCATGAGATTCCTGAAATGCCAATGGGAATGAACACCACTAGTTTGGACATTCGGAAACAGGAAACAAAATGTGCTAGAAAAAAGGGAAACTGGTGAAAAAGAAATGGGGGGGGGGGGGGAAGAAACATTATATAGTCTTTAATACCGTAAGTCTTAAAAACAACCATAATTAGCATATTTCACATGATTTTATAAAAACTACATTAAATACAGCACTATGCATCAATTAACAAAATCATATATTCAAAAATTTAAAAGTATTTGGAAATGTGGATGTTGTGACCAATGCCATCAAGAAAGTCTGGAATCGTCTTAGATTCATTTGCAGAGGCTTTTGAGTCTTCTGAAGACATACATTGGTTGTACTATTACATCTAAAACATTTCATACTATCTATACTGAGCGTCACTATTGAAGGGTCACTCATATTGTTAGTACTACACATGTTAACGATGCCCGTCCAACACACTAATTATGAAAGAAGGTATACATGTATGGCCTTCATGGATTAGGCCCAGAGTGAGGTTTCCTGAGTAGCATTTGGATTTCAATATGAGTAATGGTACTTCCGGTTAGATGCCACAACAAAATGGTAAAAGTTATGCAAACACATGTACCTACTATCACCCCCAACAAATGGGTTGTCTCAACACACCCATGTCTGAAATTCTGTATGTTGTGCCCGTGCAAAGCGTTCTCACCATGGGTATAAAAGTGTTCATGATTGCCATCCACATATTCACGCACACTTCAGTTTAAAATGCGTCGTGTTTTGACTAATGTTGAGAAGGGCAATGGAGTAGGTCGGATACAGATTGAACACGGTCAACGAGAAGTGGCGAGGCACTTTAATGTCAGTAAGAGTGTGATTGGGTGGATGAGGCAACGACTTCAATTGACTGGATCTGTTTCCTATGCACAAAGACCAGGGCTAGCATTAAGCAAAGCAAAAACACGACGCATTTTTAACGGAAGTACCGGTATGCGTGAATATGTGGATGGCAATCATGCACACTTTTATTGAGACCTGTAGTGGCACCGATGGAAGTTCATCACATTTAAAAAAAATTAAAACTTATTTTCGTGCTTGTATCCAATTAAAGTTCAAGCACTCTGTCTTGGACACACACCTCAGCTATCTGGGCTGTCTGTCTAGGACAGTGTGTTAGTTGTTTGTTGGTTAGTGGTTAGTGAGACAGAAGATGGTGTAGTGGTCTAACACCTACCCATTAAGACGTTAAAACTTGCTCTGGGTGGGAGCTAGTTCCCGGGCTGTGAAACCTGTACCTAGCTACCAACTTTATGTCCGATAACTTAACCACGACACCACCGAGGCAGGTTGATCATGACAGTGCACCAAACTACTTTATAAGACTAATAGTTTCTTGCACTCGTTCATTTGTAGATGGTTTTTCTGATACAAGTCTCAAGAAAATCAATCCCCGGAGGTCGCTAAAGCTCACTAAAGCTCACTCCAAGGATTGATTTTCTTGAGACGAGAAAAACCATCTACAAAAGAATGAGTGCCAGATAGATTTTCTAGTTCAATTATTCTTATAATTTTAGTATAATTATTATAAAATTCACTGCATTCTATTTTAGTACTGTGACGTCATACCTTTTCTCAGCTGATATATATTACATCACTAAAAGGAATGCATGCAGTGTTACATATTATGTGACGTCAAGTACTATGTTGATTATGGAATGATGTCATGAACAGGTAGCAATGGATGTCTACCTCCTAAACGACAATCGCAATTAACCAATGGACTACTTTTTTCGATTAGCAGCGAGGGATCTTTTATATGAACCATCCCACAGCTTGTGGAACACCGGTTGGAACGAGAAATAGCCCAATGGGTCCACCAACGGTGATCGATCCTACACCGACCATGCATCAAGCGAACACTGTACCACTGGGCTACGTCCCACCCCTCTTGTTTATTGCTGCACGTCTTCCCTGAACACTAGGTGCCAACATTGTACTCTTTCCTACAAAAATCTCACATCTGCCCTTGTAGATTCCATACTTACCCTGGATCTGCATCAGGCATTTGTGAGGGGGAGGGGGAGGGAGGGAGTCAAACATGTTAAGAGGTGTTTGAACAGGCTTTTATTATTTTTTGACATCTATGACACAAAAGGTAACAGGCACCCCTCTGTGCCTCCCCCTGGATCGGCACCTGTGTATCTGACATGCAGTTTGAACAGTTACCTCGACGTGAACAGCGTGACGTCTTTTGTAAGGATGATATCTCGAAATTCTGGCCAGGAGGACGGTGGACATGTCCCGAGGTGTGAAAAAGAGACACTCCTGTGGTATCCCACGCAGATTCTCGATGATGTGAAGCAACGGGTAATGGTTTCTTGCCAACACCCGAGCATCTGCTATCGACATACATGGTTGAGAGGGCCTGCAAATATTGGAAGGAAGGAAATGGTTTATTTAACGACACACTCAACACATTTTATTTTCGGTTATATCTTAAAAACATTGGCTATTGGGTATCATAAAAAGGTAAGTATAAAAATCATTAATTAAAAAACAAAATCAAAAGTGAACTTAAACATTTGTTTTGTTAAACGACACCACTAGAGCACATTGATTTATTAATCATCGGCTACTGGATGTCAAACATTTGATAATTCTGACAAACATTAATTTTGTATAGTCTTAAAGAGGAAACCCACTACACTTGTTCAGTAGTTCGTCAGGACATAGGGCTTAACGTGCACATTCATAGCAAGCTGTTGTAGTGCACGCCTGTCATGGGTGCAGGTGTCGACTTATTCCAGCTCCTTTGTACATTAGAACCAAAGCATCTTTTATATGCATCATCCAACAGACAGGATAGCACATACCTTGGTCTTTGATATACCAGCCGTGGTGCACTGGCTGGGACAAGATTTTCACTATAATGGGCCCACCGACGGGGATCGATCCTATAGACCGACCATGCATCAGGAGAGCGCTTTACCACTGAATTAATAATAAGCATCAATTAAAAATAATCTTAAATCACAGTGTAATGAGTTGTGCACGAGAAATAAATAAATAAACATCACAAGATGGGACCAAGGCTGACAGACAGAGAGCGTGTCCAAGTTTTTAGGGTTCAGGAAGGAAGAAAGAAGAAGAAGTCTGTTTTGTTTAACGACACCACTGGAGCACATTGATTAATTAATCATCGGCTATTGGATGTCAAACGTTTGATAATTCTGACAGTAAGGCAGCAGTTCAACAAATATTACATCTCACCAGGTTAAAAAACGAAGAAGTTTGTTTTGTTTAATGACACCACTGGAGCACATTGATTAATTAAAATTTAAAGTTTGTTTTGTTTAATGACACCACTAGAACACATTGATTAATTAATCATCGGCTATTGGATGTAAATCATTTGCTGATTCTGACTCGTGGTCATCAGAGGAAATCCACTACATTTTATCTAATGCAGCAAGGAATCTTTCATATGCACTTTCCCACAGACAGGAAAGCACATACCATGGCCTTTGTTCAGTTGTGCCGCAAGGTTCAATGGGTAGGTGTAAACCACTTGCACTGACCAGTGATCCATAACTGGTTCAACAAAGGCCATGGTTTCTGCTATCCTGCCTATGGGAAGCGCAAATAAAAGATCCCTTGCTGCTAACTGGAAAGAGCAGCCCATGTAGTGCCGACAGCGGGTTTCCTCTCACAATCTGTGTGGTCCTTAACCATATGTCTGACACCATATAACCGTAAATACAATGTGTTGAGTGTGTCGTTAAATAAAACATTTCTTTCTTTTGTTCAGTTGTGGTGCACTGGTTGGAACGAAAAAAATCTCAATCAGCTGAACTGATCCACCGAGGTGGTTTGATCCTGCGACGCAAGACCGTGGTATGTACTACCCTGTCTGTGGGATGGTGCATATAAAAGATCCCTTGCTGCTAATCGAAAAGAGTAGCCCATGAAGTGGCAACAGCGGGTTTCCTCTCTCATTATCTGTGTGGTCCTTCAGCATATGTTTTATGCCATATAACTGTAAATAAAATGTGTTGAGTGCGTCGTTAAATAAAACATTTCTTTCTTTTTTTAGTGAGCCCTGAGTTCTTAACATATTCTTATTCTAAACAGCCAAACAAAACATAATAATTACACAAAGCGCATTTCGTGTTCGGATCTCTGGTCTATCATTTCCATCATATCTATGAAGTGTTGTAGTCTGGGATCAGCCGTTCCCGCTCGCTTTTTACGCTCCTCCTCTTTCTTCCATTTCTTAAATTCCTCCGTTTCAATTTTACCATCTAAGTTCAGGCATTCCTTCTTATGTGACGGCCAGTCTTCCCTCTGGCATTCTTTACAGCAGTAGAAAACCTTGCTGCATTTGGCACAACTCTTCAACCGTGCATCCCTCGACTTGCAGGTACGACATTCCTCAATCTTAGTAGAATCGGATTCCTTCCCATTTGTGGGATTAGATCCTGCTGCTGCTGAGGCACCATCATCTGTGAAATCTGACACAGTGATGGGAGAAACATCATTTACCTGCAGGCCACCTGATCGAGACATAGTCAAAGAACACTTTACAAACGTCATATCGTCTTTTGTCTTGCACGTGTCGTGGTGGACCTTAACATCTTTGGAACGACACTCGGCTGAGCAATACACAGTTTCTTCACAAAATGGGCACGCTTTGCCTGATCCTTGTTTAAAAAATGTCTTACAGGATGGACACTTCTGTTCTCTTGGTGTCGAACTGGGAGTTTTTTTTGCTTTGGAGCTGTTGATTTCTGTACTTCTAGAACCAGAATTAGTGGTTCTGGGATCAGTGAGATTGTCAAAGGTCTTGTTGGTTTCTGTACTTCTAGAACCAGAACTGGTGCCTCTGGGATCATTGTGATTGTCAACGGTCTTGTGGCTTTTCGTACTTTTGTTTTCACCTTCCAGTGCACCTGTCTGTTTCTGGATCTTCTTGCACTGGTCTTTGTGTGACTTCCAGTGTTTCCTCTGACACTCCTTGGAGCAGTACACTGCCACGTGACATGCAGAGCACCTCAGAGGGTTCGTCTGATGTTTGGAACAAAACGAACAGGAAGCAGGCATCTTGTTGAAATGATCGATGTACAAATGAGTCTGCAAGAAATGGAAAACACTTATGAAGTTAAGAAACAAGAATGTTAAACTGACTAACCTGCAGATTGAGTGGGTTTACAGGAAACCTTTTTTTTTCTATCTCTATTGATAATACAGCCAGTGCACCACGACCGGTACATCAAGGGCCGTGGTATCTGCTATTCTGTCTATGGGATGGTGCTTATAAAATATCCCTTGCTGTTAATTGAAAAGAGTAGCTCATGAAGTGGCAACAGAGGGTTTCCTCCCTCAAAATCTGTGTGGTCCATATCCTGATGCCATATAACCGTAAATAAAAATGTGTTGCATGCGTCATTAAATAAACCATTTCCTTCCTATTGATAATAAAAATATACCAAGCCACAGGATTTAACGAAAATTAATAAATATTACTGTTTCTGGTAGCAGGTCATTAGCAGATTAGGAAAATCATGGAACTGAATGTCTGTTAGCCATTATCATATAACATACTCACAATTGCCATTATTACTGAAAAACTGTTTCCGATGGGTTCCAGTGATCACAGGATATGGAACTGAAATAATGTTTTCCATAAAACTGAAATCATGTGGCTTGATATACAAATAATTATCTTAAGTGACCAAACTAAAATCTGCAAAACTAATTTCACTTGGTATAAAACCAACTAATACACTTGTGATTTAACTTACAATATAAATTGATCAAACGATTCCTTATCCATTCTCTTGTATCTGAGCAGAAATCCAGTTTTTGTTATATCTGGCTGAGAGAGCAATCATAACCGTCCAAATGTCCGTCTAGCTCTCGAATAGCCAAATACTCGAACTGAATGTGATATGGCCAACTTGGTTTTCAACAACTCCTTATTCCATACACAAAGGAAATCTAACATCAACTACAATTTGATACCAGTGCATATTATCTAAGTTGGTAAAATAAATGCTCTGGTATGTACTATCCTGTCTATGGGATATTGGATATAAAAGATCCCTAGCTACTAAATGAATAAGAGCAGCCCACAAAATAGTGGCAGCAGGTTTCCTCTCTCTTTATTTGTGTTACCCGTAACCATACGTTTGACAACATATAACCATAAATTAAAAAAAGGTGTTGAGTGCATTTTTAAATAAAACAAATTTTCCTTCTAATAGTTGACAACACTGTAGCTTTGTTTTTATTTTGTATTAATAAAGATATCGGAGGATGGGGTGGGGTGGGGTGGGGGTTGAGTAATTGTAACTTGAAAATTGAATGCACTAAAATATAGTGGGGAAACAACATGTAGCCCAGTGGTAAAGCGCTCGCTTGATGCGGTCATTGTGGGATTGATCCCCGTTTGTGGGCCCTTTGGGCTATTTCTCGTTCCAGCCATGGCACCATGACTAGTATATCAAAGGTTGTGGTATGTGTTATCCAGTCTATGGGATGGTACTTATAAAGATCCCTTGCTACTAATCGAAAAAGAATAGCCTATGAAGTCACGACAGCCGATTTCCTCTCTCAATATCTGGGATCGAATCCCGTCGGTGGGCCCAATTGGGTTATTTCTCGTTCCAGCCAGTGTACCATGACTGGTATATCAAAGGCTGTGGTATGTGTTATCCTGTCTGTGGGATGGTGCATATAAAAGAACCCTTGCTGCTAATTGAAAAGAGTAGCGCATGAAGTGGTGACAGCGGGTTTCCACTCTCTATCTGTGTGGTCTGTAACCATATGTCTGACGCCATATAACTGTAAATAAAATGTGTTGAATATTCGTCCTTAATTAAACCATTTCCTTCCTTATTTCTTTTAATTACATAAGAGTCCACTAATGAGGTTAGATCCTGTGTTTAACAGATGAAATGTGTAAAACAAAACATTATTTAAAGATATTTGTCAGAATAGAAGTACAAATTATGAAATCTAGCTAAAATATTTGTTTTTGAAATTAAGAATTTAGCATACCATATTGAATAAATCATAAGATATTTAAATTTTTTTAGGGAGGTTGATTCCCTTCCAACTATCCATGAATTATTCTAATTTTGTTATAAATCATTTCATTAACAAAAGAACAATTCTCTTTTTACAGTACTTACCTTTAAAAATACTGCTATTAATTTGATCTGACAGTTCTTGGAAAACGAAAGTAAAAGTAATTACCCGAAAGAACGCAGTTTAGTCTCGATCAGAAAATACTTTCTAGCTTTGGTAAATTCCTCCTTTGATACATCGTCTTGCTTCTTTAGTAAATTCCACCTTTGTGCTACTTACTAGATATAAAAAATAACGTTAAACTTTAAAGTTTGTCTTTGCTTAACGACACTTCTAGAGCACATTGATTAATTAATCGTCGGCTATTGGACGTCAAACATTTGGTAATTCTGACATGTATTTATCAGAGGAAACACGCAACATTTTTACTAATACAGCAAGTGATCTTTTATATGCACTTTCCCACAGAAAGGGAAATAACGGGGAATAAATATTTGGCCGTTTGTATATAAATAACACATTTTATCTATTACTATTGATATTATTTTAGGATTCTATTTATTTTATTATAGGATATTCTCGATCTGCGTTGAGAATATCATATTGATGCATTAGACAAAGCCTTTTATGGTTGTTTCTCGCCATACTGGAATGGCTATGTGTATTTGGTGTCACGTGATCGTGAGTCAGGTCCGTGCAGCGCTGAGTGTAGACAGTCACAGTACACGTTACATACTTACGACGACTTGCCTTTAACTTTTCCTGAGCCTTTCGTTGTCTTCAGACTTTCTTTTGGCACTTACAGGTTTGACTAATATGCATGTATTAATTGTTATAATGTTTATCACATTATTTTAGATATATGTAAATATAATGCATAATGTGGAAAAGTGTTTGAACGTCCATAATTAATGCTACGTAAATAAGTTTTAAATATTGAATTCACTAAAACACACTAAACGAATAAATATATATATGGACGAGTTAACTTTATAAACAGTAATAAAGTAAAGGTGTTGGATATATACTATTAAACGTATAATTATAGATAGAGGCGCAAGTTAATTGTATAAGCAGAATTGGTGATTAGTGTTGGATGAGATGTCTAATTGCTGTAGTTTTATTATCCATTTGAGTGTTAGCTTATATTTTACCCATTTATTCACAGGATGAAGCCCAGATACATGTAGTAGTGTTATCATCCTATACGGTTCATCGCCCACAGCGAAGGTGTGTAGTAGTAGTAGTATTGTCTATTTCTGTATTACATGCAATTCTTGCAGCGAAGGTGTTTCACGTGCGTCTTAACCAACGTACGTGACTTGTTTCACCTGTGCTGTAACCGAGTATTTTATGTATATATATTTTCTTTTTGAAAATCGAACGTTCCGGTTTGTATTCTGTAATGGTTTTTATTTTAATGTTTGTCATACAAAGCCGAACGTTGTTTTATATTGACAGCATTTGAAATGGGGAAGTTGTTTGTTTTGTAATCGAGTGACGTTGGCAATAATGTTGCCAAGTCTTTACTGCTTTTTGTAAAAAAAAATTATAACCGCATTTAATTATCTTAAATGCATGTAATTATTTTGATGATTGTTTTTGGCACTAATGTCACCGAAACGTATAGGTATATTTTTGAAGGAAAGTATTATGCCAGTAACTTGGCATAATTGTGATAATGGTTTAAATGAGTATATATATATATATAATATATATATATATATATATATATATATATATATATATATATATTGGTATGTAATGACATTTGTAATTTATTTTTATGATTAAGTCGAGGGTTGTTAATTGTTATTATCAGTGTATTTATTGTTTGTAATTATACTACTCAAAAGAATTTAAGGGTCAAAAATTTATAACCAAATAGGTTTCAGAGTGTGTTAGATTGATGATGTAAACTACACCAAATTTTTTATTTATAGTTCCATATTTACAAACAACCACAAATAAACGTCACTGTATACAAGAAAGTCGCATGACATGCTGTCAAAGTTGAAGGTTGTCAAACATGGATTTTACACTTTAGAACATTCGTTTAATAGTGTGTGAATCCACCCCTGGCGCGAATACACTCGACACATCGTTGCCTCATGCTGTTGATCAGACGTCTGAAGAACTCTTGGGGAACGGCCTGCCACTCTGCCGTAAGAAGTTGACCCAGATCATGAAGGTTGGCCGGGGGGGCATGGTTATCCCGAACTCTCCTGCCTAATTCGTCCCAGGCGTTCTCTATTGGGGCCAAGTCAGGCGAATATGCTGGCCAATCCATCCTGGCGATACCTTGTTGTCTGAGAAAGTCCGTTACCACCCTGGCGCGGTGGGGTCTGGCATTGTCATCCTGCAGAACTGCCCCGCCGCCAATCTGCTGAAGGCCTGGGAGAACCAACGGCCGGATAATCTCATTCAGATAGCGGATTCGATTCAGATTGCCATCCACCACATAGAGGGGTTCCTGTGGTGGATAGAGATGCCGCCCCACACCATGACGCTGCCACCACCGAACCGGTGACGTTGTCTAACGTTAACGTCAGCGAAGCGCTCCCCAGGACGTCTGTAGACACGAACCCGACCGTCGTTGAACTGGAGACTAAACCTGGACTCATCAGTGAACATCACTCGACCCCACTGAACACGTTGCCACCGCAGATGAAGTGTGCACCAGTGACGTCTGGCCATTCTGTGACGTGGTAGGAGTGGTGATCGAACAGCCTGGCGACGGCAGCGTAGATTATTGGCTCTCAGACGATTGCGTATGGTTTGATCAGACATTCGAGTTCCAGTCGCAGTCCGCAGATTGTCACGTAATCGGCGTGCAATGGTTGTGCGTTGCCGTAGAGCCATATTGGTGATGTAGCGGTCCTCTCTATTTGTAGTGCTTCGGGGTCTTCCCGAACGTGGACGATTTCAAACAGAATTCGTTGCTTGGTACCGTTGCCAAAGTCGGCCAACGACACTCTGACTGACACCAAGTCTCAGAGCAACATTTCTTTGCGTATTGCCATCCTGAAGCCAAGCAATAGCCCTTCCTCGATCTTCGATAGTCAGTTGACGTCGTACCATTGTCGAATTTGGAGTGTGCACCGTACACGAACGCAAGCTCCAATTATACGGAAATTCAGCATTGGGAACATGGAATACACATGCAAAGCTTGCAAATGAAGCGCTTTGTGAAAAAGCAAGTTATGGGCACTTAGCAGACCTTTCGCTTTCGCCCTAATTTACGTGCAAATGTAAGCATGTTTTCGCCATTAGAACTAGTCGACAGTGTCAATGACAGTGGATTTTAATTCATTTATGGGTTGCTTAGACCCACTTTCGTCAAAATGGAACAATACCATGCGTGACATTATGGTCTAGCTAATATAATTGACATTCAGAAAATAATTTCGAAAATATCGTCTGACCCTTAAATTCTTTTGAGTAGTATATTTTTTACAGAACCACGCGTATGGTGTGATAGAGAGAATAAACCCTCGAACCCTTCCCAGCGTTGTTGTTTCTTTTGGGAAATACTATCGAGTAGGCTACACATCGTCTTGCTTCTTGAGTAAATTCCACCTTTGTGCTACTTACTAGATATAAAAAATAAAGTTAAACTTTAAAGTTTGTCTTTGTTTAACGACACTTCTAGAGCACATTGATTAATTAATCGTCGGCTATTGGATGTCAAACATTTGGTAATTCTGACATGTTTTATCAGAGGAAACGCTCAACATTTTTAATAATACAGAAAGTGATCTTTTATATGCACTTTCTCACAGAGTGGGGGAGGGGGGGGGGAGGAGAGAAACCCGCTGTTGCCACTCCATGGGATTCTCTTTTCGATTAGCAGCAAGGGATCTTTTATATGCACCACACACAGGATAGGACATACCACGGCCTTTGTTACACCAGTTGTGGTGCATATAAAAGATCCCTTGCTACTAATCTGAAAAAGTAGCTCATGAATTGGCGATAGCGGGTTTCCTCTCTCAATATCTATGGTTCTTAATCATATGTGACGTCATATAACCGTAAATAAAATGTGTTGAGTGTGTCGTTAAATAAAACATATCTTCTTTTTTCTTTCTTGCATCGCCACAAAGAAGTGCGGTTAGGATGCAGCTATTGAAATCAATGGTTTCTAAAATAATCGCTCGCGTCCGGTTAGCATACAACTTTAAGCTATATCCTAACTAGCTGCGAGCGACATGAGCGATTATTTTAGAAATCATTGATTTCAATTGCAATATCCTAACCGGACGCGTGGGACGCAACATATTTATCTGTTTGATACAGCTATAGAGTGCTTAAATAAAGAGCACCGCGGCGAAACAATGTTACACCTGTCTGCCAAAATATATAATATGAGGCATTTCATTTTAAATTACCGGCCTCGGTGGCGTCGTGGCAGGCCATCGGTCTACAGGCTGGTAGGTACTGGGTTCGGATCCCAGTCGAGGCATGGGATTTTTAATCCAGATGCCGACTCCAAACCCTGAGTGAGTGCTCCGCAAGGCTCAATGGGTAGGTGTAAACCACTTGCACCGACCAGTGATCCATAACTGGTTCAACAAAGGCCATGGTTTGTGCTATCCTGCCTGTGGGAAGTGCAAATAAAAGATCCCTTGCTGCCAATCGGAAGAGTAGCCCATGTAGTGGCGACAGCGGGTTTCCTTTCAAAATATATGTGGTCCTTAACCATATGTCTGACGCCATATAACCGTAAATAAAATGTTTCGAGTGCGTCGTTAAATAAAACACTTCTTTCTTCTTTCTTCATTTTAAATTATTTTCGTGTTTATATCCAGTTAAGGTTCAAGCACGCTGCCCTGGGTACACACCTCAGCTATCTGGGCTGTCTGTCTAGGACAGTGGGTTAGTTGTTAGTGAGACAAGAGGGTTAGTGGTCTTACACCTACCCATTGAGTCGTTAAAACTCTCTCTGGGTGAGAGTTGGTACCGGGCTGCGAACCCAGTACCTACCAGCATTACGTCCGGCACTATCGAGGCTGGTAATGTGAGGCAGTTTGGGACCGCTCATCAGTTACGTAATCCTAAATGTGGCCATTTATTATAAATCACCAATAATGACACTAAAAGGCTGCTGAATTCTGTAAAAGTGTAACACGGAAATCAGTAAATGAAAATAAACGTTTAAACAGTGTTTTGAATATACATATATTATTTTTTTACAACAATATTTATTCAATAAACAAAATGGTTACATTTAGTTTCTTTTATTTCTTCAATAGTTTTAACATTGGATTGGCAATGCACATGTTAGTCTTCCCAAAATACAGTTAATAAAAACTTCCGTTTACAACAATGATATAGTATGTACATGGAACTGAAAAGCAAACATGCTGCTCTTATTATTGACAATATTTCATACAAAGTCGCAGACATTAATTTCAAGTTTTCAACCCATGAAAAAGGATACCAAGTTTGGTTAATCTACAAACCTGCAAAACATCTGGTTAAAGGCGCAGACTTAGTTTTAAGCCGTAAAAAAATGGACACTAAGTTCAGTTAATTTACAAACCTGTAACTCATTTGAAGGTTAGTTACTTTATAAAACTATAACTTATTTGGATAAAGTTACAATAGATTGAAAGAAGAGTCTGTGACGTTAAAACAGGAAGGGTGGGATGTAACCCAGTGGTAAAGCGCTCGCTCGATGCGCGGTCGGTCTGGGATCGATCCCAGTCGTTGGGCCTATTGGGCTATTTCTTGTTCCAGCCAGTGCACCACAGTAGTAGCAAGGCCTATTTAGCGCTATGTGCAGATGGTACCCATGTGGAAAAGTCTACTTAATCAATAGTTTTACAGAACTATTTACAGTAATAAACCATGTCCATTACCATTTTAGGGGCAACAGGTAATATTCCACAATTCCGGTATGTATTTTTGTGTCTAGAGAGCGTCAAGTAATTGGCTCATCTGGTTACCAATCAAATACACACCTGCCAATCAAGAATCACAGGTAGAAGGAACCAACAGCATAGACCAATGAACTAAGAAAACACTCATGTATCATTTCAGTATGTAGGTTAATGCATGGACAAAACATTGTTAATTATTTCAACTTGTTGTGTAGCCACTTTGACAATGGTATTTTATTTTGTATTGAAAACTAATATATATAGTGCTGGATATACTTATTGCTGGCTTACTAGGATGTGTATTATTACAGAACATTGCAAAGTACGACTATTCATCATCCCGCAAAAAACAGGTAGATTGTGTTTCTCTAGTTCTAAGGCTCATTCCTGATGTTATGCGTTAAGTATTACGTAACCACCAGCTCGTCAGAGGGCGTATTCACTTGGATGGTACAAAATGGCTGCGCCCGTTATATATAATAGCCGTCACATTTAACCGTTTTATTAATTAACTATACGATTATACTTGTTAATATTAAGCAATAATATGCATTATATATCGTTGAATATGCATACCAGGCCAATGCCTTAATTGTCCCCTCCTTTAAATTGAAAGACACCTTAATTTGTTTAAAAATTAAACAAAAACCAACAACAAAACCTTGTCAAATATTTCTTAAACATGATTAAAAAAATGTAAACTATTATTTACTTCTTAAACCACTGAAGACATCTTAATCATATTAAAAAAAAAAAAAAAAAAAAAAATTAATACTTAAAATATTGAAAAACATTTTGCTAATATTTCATTTCTTTGAAATATATGTTCATTTACGTTTTAAACCCTTGTGAATAATAAACACTTCACTAGGGTCGTCTATTCGGATTCCTGTGGTTCCATCTACAAAGTGGTGGAAAAACGGACCACGGAAACATAGGTAGTTTCCAGGAGTGACCAGGTTCCAGTAGAAATATGGTTCGGGGTCATCATCGTCAAAGTAAAACATCACAAATGTTTCCTGCCCAAGAGAATCCTGAAAAAGAGAAAGGTAAACGAGTGAATTAGAGCCATTCACTTCTTACGTCTTTTTTTAATAGAGTTGTTATTTTCGTACATGAGAAATGTTTTGTACCCATGTTTTGACATCTGTGAAACAAAGAGTACCAGTGAGGTACATGATACGCCCATCAGGAGTTTGATGGAAAATCATATCTATATTAATGAATATGTTATGGGTATGATTCAAGTCTAATTATGTGAAATTTTTGCAATGGGATGGATGAACAGTTTGTTTTGAACCAACCACTATCCCTACTGCAGGAGACAATTTCTCCTGTTAAATGACATTTTTGTAGGCATAAAGAAAAAATCGATCCCCTTTTGCCAAAATAACATAAAGGAAGTAGCTATGACAGATCTGAAGTGCCAGACTCTGGCCCAGAGTTGACAGCAATACACACAATGTTAAAATCACATGTCACAGCAAGACAAAGAAAATACCAATTAGCTATATAAACATACTTGTGTCAGTTAATTTTGTATGTTTGTGCAGTTGATAATAAGGGTATACTTCAATAGATTTTATTTTTTTAACAATTAATAAATGTTGTGTTTGATATAAAGTTATCCACGAAAATGGGTATAATTCCGGTATATTTCACACAATGTCCGTTTTACTTATGATTAATGGAAATACAAAGTACCACATCACTGTTCCTCATTTTAGTAAAAACTGAATATTAATTTATAAGATTTATATAAATTTGTCTTGGGTAATTCAATTTGGGTACACTAGCCACAAATGATGATGTAACGTAACCTGTAAGTGTAATGCTGTAAATGTACTAATTAAAAAAAATTATTTCTTGTTATGTTCTTAACATTTTTGGATAAAAGAGATTTAAAAAATTTTTTTTTATTAAATCATAACAATATTTAAACTTTAAAAAGAAATATATACACATATTTTTTTTTTTTTTTTTATTATTATTATTTTTTTTTTTAAGGTTCTAAGGTTAAAAAGTATATATGACATTATGTAGTGTTCATATAACTTACTGTAATAATATTTACAACAATCTTGCGATTTTGGGTTAAATTGTGTGAAGTTAAAAAATCTCCTGTTTTTTGACAAAATCTCCTGCTTTTTCAACACACACCTCCTGCTTTCTCTTGACTAAAGGTTGACAGGTCTGTCCCTACATGTGGTTTGATGGTCCTGTACATATGCATCTGTATGCAAGATAGGATCTGGACAAGGATTTACTGTTACACGCAGTAGACCATGAAAAGTAGGTTACAGTGACCTAGTAATAGTATCCGACACACCACCATCCCAAGTTCTTACATGTGAGGTTTGATGTTCCTGTATATATCTATATGCAAGATATGGTCCGAACAAGGATTTACTGTTATGTGCAGTAGACTGTGAAAGGTAGGTCACAGTAACCTAGTAATAGTACGTGACACACCAAGTTGTTTCTACATGTGAGGTTTTATGGTCCTGTATGCATGATATGATCCGGACAAGAAAAAGTTAACAGACGGACGGATGGACAATGCCATACCATAGTCTGACCCATCATAGATGGGTGTATAAAAAAGGGAACAGGCACCCTCTGTGCCACCCCTGGACTGGCACCTGTGTATATGACATGCTCAAGTTCAAGTTCTTATCAGCATAAATAAATACATATATGTTCACAATATATATACAATCACAATATATATACAAATACAGGTGGAGAGTGATTTAAGAATTAATGGTAAAATTAACATAGTATACTAGTAATAGTGCTGGGGTGTACATATGTATGTGCATTATAAACATCGTGGTATAGTAATAATTATATATATTGATGTATACCAGATGAAATATGATTAATATACTAACTAATGAAACAGCAGGTCAGTGGATGTCATATTTTAAGTAAGCTGCAGTCAATCGTCTCTAACTTTATTTGCCAAAACTAAATATTTTTCCAGGTTATTGATGTCTTTATTGTTTTCAGTTATTAATAGTTCAGTGAGCCTAAATATGCTTGGGCATCTGTGGTAACATTGTTTAATACACTTATTCCTCAAATCATTCATAGCAGTTTGAACAGTTACCTCGATATGAACAGCATGGCGTCTTTTGTAAGGATGATATCTCGAAATTCTGGCCAGGAGGATGGTGGAGTTGTTCCGAGGTGTGGAAAAAAGACTCTCTTGTGATATCGCACGCAGATTCTCGATGATTTGAAGCAACGGGTAATGGTTTCTTGCCAACACCCGAGCGTCTGCTATCGACATGCATGGTTGAGAGGGCCTGCAAATATAGAAAAGAAGGAAATGGTTTATTTAACGATGCACTCAACACATTTTATTTCCGGTTATATGGCGCCAGACATATGGTTAAGGACCACACAGATATTGAGGGAGGAAACCCGCTGTTGCCACTTCATGAGCTACTCTTTCCGATTAGCAGCAAGGGATCTTTTATGTGTACCATCCCATACAGGATAGCACATACCACGGCCTGTGATGAACTAGTCGTGGTTCACTGGCTGGAGCGAGAAATATCCCAATGGACCCACTGATGGGGATCGATCCCAAACCGACTGCGCATCAAGTGAGCACTTCACCACTGAGCTATGTCTCACCCCTGCAAAAATAGATACAGTGTAACGTTTTTTTGTCAGAGTGAATGAATGTTTAACAACATCCCAACACACAAACAACAAAACAAAAACTCCAAAACATTAGCTATCGGGTGTCATGAAAAGGTAAGTGTAAAAATTAATTAATAATTAACATAAAGTAAAAAAAAAAAAAAAAAGGTAATAATTACACAAAGTGCATTTCATGTTCGGATCTCTGGTCCATCCTTTCCACCATATCAACGAGGTGTTGTAGTCTTGAATCATCCTTTTCTGCTTGCTTTTTATGCTGCTCCTCTTTCTTCTGTTCCTTAAATTCCTCTGTTCCAATTTTACCATCTATGTTCAGGCATTCCTTCTTATGTGACGGCCAGTCTTTCCTCTGGCATTCTTTAGAGCAGTAGAAAACCTTGCTGCATTTGGCACAACTCTTCAAACGTGCATCCCTCGACTTGCAGATACGACATTCCTCAATCTTAGTAGAATCAGATTCCTTCCCATTTGTGGAACTAGATCCTGCTGCTGCTCCTGAGGCACCATCATCTGTTAAATCTGATATAGTGATAGGTGAAACATAATTTACCTGCAGGACACCTGATCGAGACATAGTCAAAGAATGTTTTACAAACATCATATCGTCTTTTGTCTTGCACACGTCGTGGTGAATCTTAACATCTTTGGAACGACACTCGGCTGAACAATACATAGTTTCTTCACAAAATGGACAAGGTTTGCCTGATCCTTGTTTAAAAAATGTCTTACAGGATGAACACTTCTGTTCTCTTGGTGTCGAACTGGGAGTTTTTGCTTTGGAGCTGTTGGTTTCTGTACTTCTAGAACCAGAATTAGTGGTTGTTCTTGGATCATTGTGATTGTCAAAGGTCTTGTTGGTTTCTGTACTTCTAGAACCAGAATTAGTGGTTGTTCTTGGATCATTGTGATTGTCAAAGGTCTTGCTGGTTTCTGTACTTCTAGAACCAGAACTAGTGCCTCTGGGATCATTGTGATTGTCAATGGTCTTGTGACTTTTCGTACTTTTGTTTTGACCTTCCCTTGCACCGGTCTGTTCCTGGATCTTCTTGCACTGGTCTTTGTGTGATTTCCAGTGTTTCCTCTGACACTCCTTGGAACAATACACTGCCACGTGACACGCAGAGCACCTCAGAAGGTTCGTCTGTTTGGAACAAAACGAACAGGAAGCAGGCATCTTGTTGAAATGATCGATGTTCAAACGAGTCTGCAAGAAATGGAAAAAAACGTATTAAGTTAAGAAACAAGAATGTTACACAGACTAACCTGCAGATTGAGGCCAGTGGGTTTACACGTAAATTTACAGGTAAACTTTATTTTTCTATCTCTATTCATAATACAGCCAGTGCACCATTTCTGGTACATCAAAAGCCATGGTATGTGCTATTCTGTCTATGGGATGGTGCATGTAAAAGATCCCCTGCTGCTAATTGAAAAAGAGTAGCTCATGAAGTGTCGACAATGGGTTTCCTCCCTCAATATCTATGTGGTCTGTAACCTAAGGCCATATAACCGTAAATAAAATGTATTGAGAGTGTCATTAAATAAACCATTTCCTTCCTATTGATAATAAAAATATACCAAGCCACAAGATTTAATGAAAATTATTGTTTCTGGTAGCATGTCATTAGCATATTAGGAAAATCATGGAACTGAAAGTCTGTTACCCATTATCATATAACATACTCACAATTGCCATTATTACTGAACAACTGTTTCCGATGGGTTCCAGTGATAACAGGACATGGAACTGAAACAATGTTTTCCATAAAACTGAAATCATGTGGCTTGATATACAACTGATTCTCTTAAAGGGACATACCCTAGGTTTTCAAGACCAAGGCTTATTTTAGACTATTAGAGCCGTTTTTGATCACTGAAATACTTTACTTAGATTTTATTGTTTAGATTATCCATTTCCGTACTTTTGAAGTGTTTTTGGTCATCCTGGTGTTTTTAATATCACAAAATGCATTTCTCATATTTTAAAAAATTCACGTGTCTGAGAGGTAACAGTTATGGAGTCGAGTTTTAGTCTGTTTTTAGCAGGTATTTCACCATTTCAAAGTTTCACTCAATTGTAACTTTATCCAGATGTGTTACAGGTTTGTAGATTAACTAAACTTCGTGTTAATTTTCATGGGCTGAAACTAGGGTCGGTCCCTTTAGGTGACGAATCAAGAATCAACAAAACTAATTTCACTTAGTATAAAACCAACTAATACACTTTTGATTTAACTTGCATAAACTATATGTATTTCTGTACCAATATAAATTGACAAAATGATTCCATATCCATTTTCTTGTATCTGAGCAGAAACCTTTGCCTACCCGGTGGTAGGCAGAAATTCTGTTTTTGTTATCTCTGGCTGAGAGCGATTATAACCGTCCAAATGTTCATCTAGCTCTTGATTAGCAGAATACTCAGACTGAATGTGATATAGCCAACTTGGTTTTCAACAACTCCTTATTCCATACACAAAGGAAATCTAACATCAACTACAATTTGATACCAGTGCATATTATCTAAGTTGGTAAAATAAATGCTCTGGTATGTACTATCTTGTCTATGGGATATTGGATATAAAAGATCCCTAGCTACTAACTGAATAAGAGCAGCCCACAAAATTGTGGCAGCTGGTTCCCTCTCTCTATATTTGTGTTACCATAACCATACGTTTGACAACATATAACCATAAATTAAAAAAAGATGAGTGCATTTTTAAATAAAACAAATTTTCCTTCTAATAGTTGACAACACTGTAGTTTTGTTTTTATTTTGTATTAATAAAGATATCGGAGGATGGGGTGGGGGTTGAATAATTCTAACTTGAAAACTGAATGCACTTAAATAAATTAATAATGGGGGGGGGGCTATTTCTCATTCCAGCCATGGCACCACGACTGGTATATCAAAGGCTGCGGTATGTATTATCCGGTCTATTAGATGGTGCGTATAAAGATCCCTTGCTACTAATCGAAAAAAGTAGTCTATGAAGTGCCGACAGTGGATTTCCTCTCTCAATATCTGGGATCGATCTCCGTCGGTGGGCCCATTGGGCTACTTCTCGTTCCATCCAGTACACCGTGACTGGTATATCAAAAGCCGTGGTATGTACTACCCTGTTTATGGGATGGTGCATATAAAAGAACCCTTGCTGCTAATCGAAAAAGAGTAGTGCATGAAGTGGCGACAGCAGGTTTCCACTCTCTATCTGTGTGGTCTGTAACCATATGTCGGACACACTATAACTGTAAATAAAATGTGTTGAGTGCATCCTTAATTAAACCATTTCCTTCCTTCTTCCTTTTAATTAAATAATGAGTTCACTGATGAGGTTAGATCCTGTGTTTAACAGATGAAATGTGTAAAACAAAACATTATTTAAAGATATTTGTCAGAATAGAAGTACAAATAATGAAATCTAGTTCAAATATTTGTTCTTGAAATTAAAGGGACACACCCTAGTTACGGCTAGTTGTTAACCATTACGGCGTTGTTTTTCGCTATTAAACCCATTTTTTTCACAAATAAAATTGCACTTTACTTACCGTTTATTATTTAGAATATACATTTCCGTTCACCTGAAGTGTTTTTTGGTAATCCTGGTGTTTGTAATACCACAAAATGCATTTTTCGTATTTCTGAAAAACGGATGCACGTTTGAGAAAAAACCGTTGAGCAGACAAGGTCTAATCTATTTTTAGACGGGATATTTCCATTTCAATGTCACAGACGATGGTATACCACGTGACCGTTATCATTTTGGTTCGGTTTGTTTTCTCGTGCACGGTTCGCGCAATCAACATCCGATTTGTTGTTGTTCATTTGTGAGATTTTTCTTCACAGTTCGTGAACATTTTCAGTAACAATAAAGTTCAGACAAGTAAGTACCTCAATACAAAACGTTACAAACCCTTAAAACCAATAATGTCCAGGAGAGGTGAAAAGAACGCACCCCAAGTCTGTGAAATTGTCGTGACGTACGCATTGTTGTGCTTCGAGCGACATCTACCGGTGTCATCAGAATACAAACTTTCAAAATTATTTCAAGCAATTGGGACATGGGGATTCCCATGGTATTTATCGATATAAAACCTGCTTTTTCAGTCCATTTGATAAAAACGTGATCTAAGTGTGTTACAGGTTTGTAGATTAACCAAATTATAATTTATTTTCGCTGGATGGAACTAGGGTGTGCGGCTTTAACAATTTAGCATATCATACTGAATAAATCATAAGATATTTTCAAATTTTAGGGAGGTTGTTGATTCTATAAGAGCGATCCCAGTTACGCAATATTTTTCCCGTGATGCAGTTCGGTCGGCCATTGTGAAGACAACCAAACCTTACTTTTACATGCGCTAAACGGACAAGAATCAAGAAATCGTAAATATGTGATACTTTTGTAATAAATCGGACAATGGCTAAATCGAACAAAGACTGCTTATCTTATAGGGATACACTGGACACGTCTGTACGGCTTAGGTACGACAACAAAATAAAATTAATTGATGGTAATGATCCGTATGAACTAAAGAATTGGTCAGACAATGTGGACATTTTGCCAGGTATAACATACATGGACATTGTGAATTATCTTTTATTTACTCCAAGTGCATACACTGCTGATGATTTGAAAAGTTATAAAGGACTCGACGCCTACAACCAATTTGTATGTGGATGGGTTAGAGAGAGAACTGCCATCGGATTTGAAGAACAAGTTTTAGTAACTGCAAAGGTAAGAACCACATGGATATATATGCATGTAGGCGTAATAATTATTTATATATATATATATATATATATGTGTGTGTGTGTGTGTGTGTATATATATAGAGAGAGAGAGAGAGATAAGATACATACATGGCTTCTAGAATTTTTATAAAATCCACTAGCCATGGGATCAGTGATTAAAATATTTTTACTAGCCACATTTAAAAATTCACAAACCCTGCTTTACTTTTTAAGTTACTACAGTTTTACTAAATAATTGTAATAATCAGATATGTCACCTAAAGAGGGAGATATAGCTTTAAAAACATTAACATTAGGGGTTGGGTGGGGGCAGAATAGTCATATTTACAAACTAAGACTTAGCTGCAACATTTGACTTTTTTTTCTTCTCACTAGCTGGCAATAGTAGCTATTTACTAGCCCAACATTGAATATCACTAGCCATGGGAGTGGGGCTACTATATTCTAGAATCCCTGTATGTATGTATGGCTTTCCAGTCGATTCGTCCACTGGACAATTCGTCCGTGGATGATTCATCCACCGGACAATTCGTCCACTCACCTCGGACAATTCGTCCACTCGATGACTGCATTTTTTTCAAACATATTAATAGTTATTTCTTTGACATTGTAATCGTTTCTTAACATTATTTTGTGTATACTATAACCAAAAAAGTAAAATAGAGTTAGAATTCAACATTACTATCCAGTTTTTATTAACTGTTTGTATTCATTATCATGCGGATGATTCGTCCACGGACGATTCGTCCACGGACGATTCGTCCACTCGCTCGTACACAATGTGGTAAATAGGTAATGCAAGCCTCCGTGGATATAAAAGATCCCTTGCTGCATTAGGAAAAAATGTAGCAGCTTTCCTCTGATGACTACAAGTCATAATTACCAAATGTTTTGACACCCAATAGACAATGATTAATTAATCAATATGCTCTAGTGGTGTCGTTAAACAAAACAAACTTCTTTTAAAAAAAACATTCTTGAGGTTTGGCTACAAATCTTGTGGCTGTTCTTTGGGTATTATTGCACCCAAGTTGCAATTTTATAATTTTACTACATACAGAAAAATAACATTTTAGTCTCAAAATTGTTGTCATCCATGACAATGTTTTTTAATTTATTTTGTTTAAAAATTGCTGTAGGTGAAACATTTTTAAGTTCGAGCCCTGATATATAGAGAAGGGCTTGAACGTAAGAATTTGACTTTTACAACAAGTTTGTTTTTATCAGGGCTCATACTAGAACATATTTTGGGTTAGCCATATTTCAGATATATAGAGTAATTCCTTGAAACTTATAAACATTTATTTATTTAAAGGAATATTTTATTAGCTGAAGATTAACTGTTGTAGCCACTTATATCAATTTCCGAGCATATGTGATTGCAGAATTTTTTTTATATTTTAAATTAGGCCTTAAAGCAAATATAGGTCCTAAATGTGCAATTAACAATATTTATTTCATTTAGGTTCTTCATTCACAAAGACTGAGGGAAAAACCGCTGCGACCATGGGTAATTTCACATAAAGATGGTGTTGTCAAGGGCACCCATTGTACATGCATGGCCGGCCTCGGAGAAGCGTGTACCCATATTGCGGCTCTGCTGTTTTCCATAGAGGCCACTGTACGGATACGGAATTCAGCAACTGTGACTGAAAGGCCTGCCTACTGGATGTTGCCAGCAGCCATAAAAAATGTGCCGTATAGCCAGCTTACCGACATTAATTTTACCTCTGCAAAAGGTTTAAAAAAGAAAATTAGATGACAATATTGATCAGATATATGATACTCCACAGGCATCAACTTCTGCGGTTTTTGTTCAAAGCTTCTTCCACCGTCACCACATGAACTGGACACCCTCTTCAAAGAACTGCACTCGACAGGAACAAAACCAGTTCTGTTGGCTACAATTGAGCCATACTCAAACTGGTATATTCCAAAACCTATAACATCATCGTTTCCCCAGATGTTAACCGACTTGAAAGATGACAGCTGTATGAACATGGAGTATACAAAGTTACTCGAACTCTGTGTTAATATCAAAGTACAAACAAGTCCTGAACAAGCAAAGGAAGTAGAGATTGCCACCCGTACGCAGTCTCAATCAAAACTGTGGTATCGATTCAGGGCAGGGAGGATAACGGCATGAAATGCCAAGTCGGCATGCAACACCAATGTTTTGAATCCAGCTAAAAGCCTGGTGAAGACCATATGTTATCCAGAATCGTCAACATTTTCTAACGAAGCTACTCGGTGGGGATGCAAGCATGAAAAAACTGCAAAGGCAGACCTTCTTGAGAAAATGGCCCCATTTCACGAAAATTTGAAAATCGAGGATAGTGGTTTTATTATTAGCACCGACTTCCCACACCTTGGAGCTTCACCGGATGGGGTAGTATCCTGTGACTGTTGTGGGAAGTTCTGTTTAGAAATAAAATGTCCATTTTCAGTCCGAGAGAATTCCTTGGACAAATGCTGTGACCCAAAGTTCTTCTTAGGAAAAAAACGACAATGGCATTATACAACTGAAGAGAGATCATGCATACTTCTACCAGGTACAGACTCAGTTGGGAGTAACATCATTGGGGACATGTTTTTTTGTTGTATGGACAAATGCGATTTGCATGTGGAACTGATCATTTTTGATCCAGAGTTGTGGCAGGTTATTTGTAGCAAAAAACACACTGTCTATTTCAGAGGGCAATTTTACCTGAACTGGTGGGTAAATACTATTCAAGAATGACGACAGACAATGCTTTAATACCATCAAATACAACAACTGACACACAGGGTCAATGCAGTACATCTGAGGAAACGTGGTGCTACTGTGATCAAGTTGAATCTGGGTTCATGATCTGCTGTGACAACGAAAATTGTGACATTCAGTGATTTCATTATCTGTGTATTGGAATGGAGAAAGCGCCCAGGGGGAAATGGTTTTGCAGAGAATGTCGGAAATTGCCTCAATTTGTTAAAAAAAAATTCACTAAGACAAAAGAATCCGAATATGCAAATATAACAAATATACCTTACACATTTTGTTCACTTGTACCATATCCCAACTAGTGCTGTATTGTCCAGTCTGGTTAAAGTACATATATAAAAGAGCACTAGCTGCCACTCAACAGCAAGGCTCGAAATTCATTGTGTGATATAAGAAGCAAATATTAGAAAATTAAAATTTACTTTTACTTTTCAGTACATGATGTACTGCCGGTCAGCATATTGTGTATTTTGAGTGGTTATTGCATATTGCTCCATGTCAGTTTCGAACCCTGTTTCAGTGAAAACGTCATGGAACATTTGACAGTAAATTTGTTTTGTTTTGAGATATTTTATTGATAAAAAAAGAATCAAAAGGATTGCACAACAGGCAGAGCCTATATAAGTGCTCTCCTAAACAAGATGGGCATTGGACAATATTCATAATCATATATATCTAAAGCATAATAACAATGTCTAATGGCATAAAATATGTACAATAGTAAATATGACTTATTTATCAGATTACATATATTTTACACTGCTTCATTGGCAAACATGATTCCAAGAAATGGAAAATGGAAATTAACAGTGTAAATTTCGGCAGGCCTGTAAAGTACTTGACTTTTTCATCATCTCCTTCGAATTCAAATACCTTGAACTGTGATGATGCACTACAGATTTGTCGACTTAATGTTACATTTTCAGTCCTAAGTGACTGTAATTCTTCATGCATGGCTGAAAAGAGTGGCTGGTCAATATCGGTCTGAATAGCAGTACCTGTTTCAGCATCCGAAACACAATCTGAATCATCATGTGCATCTGTTTCAAACATTGTGTTTAGTTCTAGCAAAGTGTTAGCTGCATCACATTTCTCTGCTCTGTCAACTTTTCTCTGGTACCGTTTGTTAGCAGCAGGTGACTTTGAATCTGGTTTTTCCTTTGCTGCTTTCGACATATCAAACTGTTGGTATCCAGTCTGGACTGTTTTTTTGGTACAATTCAGCCTTTTTTTCTGAAAATATATTATGTTATTAATACATGCACAAAAAATTGAGATTAAACAAGCCTTTTTCAATAATTAATTCTAAAACTGCCTTTATAAAACACTTCAAAAGTGTATTATTAATTAATAAAATTTGCCATTAATTTATTGGAGCAAGCACATTAATTACATTTATTTTTATTTCAATTAATCTTTTTTTTTCATCTTTAATCAACCAAAACATGTGCACTGAAAATGGTGAAACTGCCCCAAAAGTGTTTGTCTTGCCATGGCAGGGTTTTTTTTTTTAGAAAACACTAAATAACTAATTTATCCTCCATTTTATATGATGGTGTTGGTGTTTTCATATGTATATAAAGAAAAGTAATATTAAATGTAAAATTTGCAATTTGTTGGGTCTGTCCTGGTGAACACTATTATCCTGTTCAATTATTTAGACCCAAAGTTTTTTGCAAATGTTACGTTTATTTCCTATTCGATATTTGTTTTCTTTGCATTTACATGAAAACAAACCCAAACCCCGACAGGTTTTATATACAAATCATCATATAAAATGCACGAAGTTGACTTAATTCCACTTTTTAAAAATCTCTGTGTGTTCGGAATGCACGTTATTTCTCCTATAAATAACTAAGGTCATTTGCATATCAAAAGATTGGGATCTGAGGCTACGTGAAGGCCATTATAGCTTGTTTCACTAAATCAAGGTTATTATTGTTTTGCAGTGTGTAACAGCATTGTCTAATCTTTCCGTTAAACATAGATGTAAACAAACAGAACATGTAACCCTTTCTGTAGGTGCATTATATTTAATCAATTTAGCTAATGTATTATGTATTTTTATTTTATTATATCAATTATATATTAGCATACCATACCTAACCTAACACAACTGAGGTCTAGCACAGTAATAAACACAAATCACCCCACACACCGCAGGAATGTGCTTTCCAAATTTATAAATAAATTTAATGCAGAGCCGGACCCAGAAGACCTGGGGGGGGGGGGGGGGGATAAAATGTCAAAGGCCACCAACATCAAATAATAATAAAAATGTTATTTAATTTGCCTCTAAATTGGGAACTCATACGTATATATATATATAGATATATATATATATATATATAGTATTATGGTGGTGCTAGGGGCTGGGGTTTGGGGGTGGGGTGTTACATTTGTAATGCGAAAAACCAAAGGGCTATTGTTCGGACTCGTATGGGTTCAACCACTTATTCCCTGAATGTCCAAAATACGATAGCATTGCTTGGTCAATAACATCATTATTTCGATCTATGACTGCACGTGCTATTGTAGCAATGTGTAAACCACGTAAAATACAAGTTAGGTAGGGTATATAAATTCATTGAAAATGTATTAGTCGACATTCTTGTTATTGTTATTTGAGGAAAAATAGGGGTAAATCGAAAACACTTCAGTTGATGTAAAATCGTGTATTAAGAAACGTTTTCGATGTATTGTGAAGATGAATATCAGCGCGGTAGACCTAGGTATGCTCTTATCGAATTGTCGATCGAGTTGCCGCTGCACTTAAAGTTTCGGTTTTCAACAGTAAAAAGAACTGTGAAAAATCTAAGCTCTACGAATCCGAGCACAGAAATCACGTGTTAAAAAACGCGACCGGAAAACTACATCGATTTATTTGATAAAGATGTTATTAGACGACGAGTATACAGATTTTATAGAGAGGGCGAAATTACCTACATTACATAAGATTAACGTGGCTTTAAGGGAGGAATGTGGAATCAACATATCCATATGAACTTACGAAGAACACTCCATGACCTCGATTTTAAATACCAACAACCGGAAAAGTGATTTTTGAGGACGCCCAATATATCAGGCAGGAGACTGTCTTATCTCCATGAAATATCCAGTTTACGAGAACAGGGGTATTAATAGTGTTATCAAGATGAGACCTGGGTGAATGTCAACCAACACAACATCCCACCACTGGGACAGATATCCACCCGGGCACAAGTACCGCCAATCACCTGCCGAAATCAGACGCTGCTGATAGAGTCCTAAACTTAGTTCGGGACTGGGAAGGGAAAAAAGACTTATTATTTGTCATGCTGGCTGTGATAAAATATGGATGATAGATAGCTGTGAATTGATCTTTGAGGCTAAAAAACACAGACGGAGACTATCATGGTGAGATGAATCATGACAATTTCATCAAATGGTTTGAAGAACAACTTATGCCTTCTCTACCAGAACCTTCTGTTATCGTCATGGATAACGCGCAAGCTTACCACAACAAATTAACTGAGATACACGATGTCCTGCACTAAACGCTAAAAAGGACGAAATTCAGTCGTGGCTACGAAACAAAAATATACCTTTTGAGAGTAACATGACAAAGCCAGTTCTTTATGAAATTGTGAAAAGTAACAAATGTGCACAGCAATTTGTTACTGATGATATTGCTGAACGCCATGGGCACTTGTGTATAAGATGCCGCCAAGACATTCTGAACTCAATCCGATAGAACTGATCTGGAGGTCAAGTCAAAGGGCACATAGCTCGTCATAATGATGGTAAAATGACCACGGTGCGGAGAGAGAACTTGCACATGCATTGAACTCTGTCACAACTACACACTTCTGACGCAGTTAAAACATGTAATAAAGATCGAAGAAGATTTAGAAAAACAAAATAGTTTTATAAGAAATAAAAATACCCCCTGTGATTAGTCCCCCTTAACGAGATAGTGATGAAAGAAACTGAGTTGTCCGACTGATTAAGTTATTTCTCCATACCCATCAGGAGTATTACTTTAATGTATGCATGAACTCTTTAACACCCAAAAACAATTTATTTCCATATCATCACTATCAAACAACCTAACAACCTATAAACTTATCGACTAGAAATGCATATAGACTACACATACATACGAGAGAAATGTTTATTTAACGAAACACTCAAAGCATTTGATATACGTTATGTGGCGTCAGACAAAACGGTTAAGGAGCATTATGACAGTGAGAAAGAAACTCGCTACCGCCACATGGGCCACTGTTTCCGATAAGCAATTTTGATAAGCAATAAGTACGTTTTATATGCACCATCCCATAGACAGGATAGCACATACCACAGCCTTTATACATCAGTTGTGGTGCACAGGCTGGAACTAGACACAACCCAATGGGTCCACCATGTGGGATCGATCAGTCGACCTACCATGAGCGAACGCTTTACCTCTGAGCTACGTCCAGCTCCATATACAAAAAGAAGCCTTAAGTTGGGCTGGGGTTGTGCAGAGGGTCACACCTCCACCAATCGCATGCATACAATATTCTTCTCTCTCTCTCTCCCTATAACACATATAACCATAGATTAAAATATGTGAGTGCGTCGTTACATAAATGACGTCTCTCTCTCTCTCTCTCTCTCTCTCTCTCTCTCTCTCTCTCTCTCTCTCTCTCTCTCTCTCTCTCTCTCTCTCTGTATGTATGTCTCTCCCTTCAGCGCGCGCGCTTGTATTCCACAATATAATTATAATATTTGATACATATTTTTTTTTCAAACTGAGGTTTTGTCACTTGAACTCCCCACCTGAATCCGCGCCTGCTTCATGTTTACAGATATTTTCTTAAATATAGGTCATACTACAATTTGTGCGGATAGGACGATAGAACCGAACATTAGTTTGAAACGCACTATAGAATGATGCTTTTGGTATGCAAATGACCGTAGTTATTTATAGGAGAAATAACGTGCATTCCGAACACACAGAGATTTTTAAAAAGTGGAATTAAGTCAACTTCGTGCATTTTATATGATGATTTGTATATAAAACCTGTCGGGGTTTGGGTTTGTTTTCATGTAAATGCAAAGAAAACAAATATCGAATAGGAAATAAACGTAACATTTGCAAAAAACTTGGGTCTAAATAACTGAACAGGATAATAGTATACATGTGCAAATTGTTGAGTTCATAACATAATTAAAAGTTGATCGGTTGGTATAAACTGATTCCCAACACTAATTTTAGGATATGTAGAGTATGGCACAAAAAAATTATAAAAACTAAGAGTGGCCAGGTTAAAAAAGAAAATGTATTTGCCCTGATGAGCAGGGGATGTTAAAGGGACATTCTTGAGTTTGCTGCATTGTAATAAAATATTTATATGATTAATTCTGGGGTCTTAATATTTATAAGAAAGACCAAACTGGATTTTGTCTTCAAATAATTTTGTAGGTCTACGAAAAAACAACATTTTAGGGAAATAAGATGAAATTTAACTAGTACAAATATTAGAACGACCAGAAATATGTTTAATATACAGCCACTAATATTTTATGCAGAAAAAATATATTTGATATGTAATTACAAATCGTTAAAAAGTCTGTTAGTCGATAACATCTTAAAAAGTGCAGCAAACTCAGGAATGTCAAGATAGGCCATAACAAGTTAAATAGTATATGAACTTGTGCATTGTTTTTTTTATAATTGTTTTGTTTCTTTTTTTAACTTCAAAATACATTATCTACTATGCTGAAAGGTGTGTGTGTGTGTGTGTGTGTTTTTTGGCTATTCCAATGCTACTGTTTTAATGTGCTTTGTGTAGGGCCTACAGGCAGCTTTTTTCATATTATGATATGTGTATGTATATCAATTATATGCATTGGATTTTAATAAATAAATTGAAATCATTCCAAAAAACAAGTGTTTATTATTCTGTGTGCCCCAGTGCATGTAGTAGGAAATATGTACATAGCCCGAAAAACAACTAGATGGTGTGGGTGTTCAAATAATAATTTAAAAAGGAACTAACCCACAGTTACAGCTATAATTGACAAGAAGATATTTCTTAACTTAGTGAATGACTAGGGCTTTTTTTTCTGGATTTAATTTTCCAACCAAAAAGAAAATAATAAATGTACAGTTAGGTTCCCTCTTTGAGTCTTTATTATATTATATATAATCAATTATATAATGGGGTAGGGGACCAGGTGGGGTATATTTCCCAAAATTAAACAAGTATTGCATATACTTACTATTTTATAAAATGTTCTGAACAAATGCGAACATTTGATAAATTTTTGCCGTCCATGTTCTGGTTCAACTTTGAAAGCCACAATTGTCGTCGGTCAGAGCTGAGATTTTCACATTCTTTCCCTTGGTTTCTAATAACAGCTGGTAGTCTGTAGTAATGTTTCTTATTTTCTTTGTCTGTTTGTGATCGATTGTGACATCCCTCAACATTACAATAGTTCCCCTTCACCTTAGGCATTGTATCGCTGTTCGTATAACACGCTTCGACTATTGAAAACAAAGAACCGTTGTCTCCAAAATGGCGGACAGCCGATCTGTGACGTCACGTGCAACCACTCTATTAAGCCAACTAGAGGGCTCACATTGGAACAAATTGTGTTTAGCCAATTTTCAGATATAGTAGAGTATTTCCTTGAAAATTATTAAAATGTGCTTAATTTGGGGAATATTTTATTAGCCAAAGACTAAATGTTCTAGCCACTTTGTACAAAAATTAGCAATTCTCGGAACCGAACGTACGGGTACTTCGGCCCTATCCGCCATTGTTTATCACGTGATGTGGTGAAGCTTCTCCTTAGTTACGTATGATTTGATAGTGAATTTAGTCAACTTCGGTCGATCATTTACAACAGTTAACGGCTAAGATGCCTAAAACATGTTGTGCAGTTGGCTGCATAAACCATAACTTGATGTTAAAACAAAAAAATTGTTTTACAAATTTCGAAAAGAAGAGGCCAGACGGCGTTTCTGGGTAGAGGCACTAAAACGTGACAAACCTGATGCAACGCCATGGCTTCCCACACAGAATGTGTCTATGTTGAGTTTAATGTTGTTGCTTGTCGATAATAACCGACGTTAATAGCAACCAAAATGGTTAAAGCATGTGCAATGATAACATTCCCACATTATACTCTAAATAAAATACACAATTCCATCTACTTCCATGAAAACACAAAACAAAAACAAACCCAGATGCATCCAGTTCCTGAATAAAGAGTATACTCTTTTTATCATCAAATTTGTGTGGTCTTCATTTTTCATTTAATCTAATTTTAGAGTTGATGTCCAATCAACTCTATACTTGTATTTATTTTGCCATCTTCGGCTGCTACATCTATTTATTTATTTAATTTTTAAAATAAAAGTATATGCAGTTAAATTACACACACACACACAATAATTTATTGTAAAAGTTCTTTTTTAAACTTTATTAAACAAATTTTTTGTGCAAATGTTTGTAGCAGGCCTGCAGTACAAAAATTTAGGTTTTCTTCTACTTTATATATAAATATGGCTTCTCCCCCTCCCAAGATTGTCTCTACTAAAGATTTCGCCCCTACCCAACTCCAGATATTGTACCTGCGGACGTGTAATAGCCCAAATTTATAATGTATTAAACAATAAAGGTATACTTGTATCTCGGATACATACATACATACATGTGTATAATATACATTATATATATATATATATACACACACACAAACACACACACACACACACACACACACACACATACATGTATATGTTTCTGGGCGTTTTTTTAAATTTACTCTGTTATGAATCAATGTAATTTGTTGATTGTGGCACATTTGTAGATTTTGTTTCTGTTCAAGTTAAAAGACTTACCTTTTTGCATCTAACATGTCGTTTTATGGTATTCTGCAGTTCTTTGGATTATGTGTGGGTGTGTGTGCGCACGCGCGTGTGTGCACACAATCTGCTTCAGCAGTTATCTGCAATAAAATTAATGGTCATCTGTCATCTGATATTTGTTTTCCTTTCTGAAATCACCTGTTTCACATGGAGAATAATACTGCATTTAACCATCTCATTCATACATTTTCCTTGAATATGCTACATAAGTGCATCTATACAAGAGGTAATTTAACCCATGTTAAAAACAACTTAGGTTAAATATGTGTAGTCTAGCAGAAGGCATATTGATACAGATCAGTTTACTAACAGTCATGACAGTAATCTCATTTCTCCACTTGTATCTTATGAAAAAAAATTGTTTTGTACATATTACTTAAATTTTAATTGCAATAACAATTCCAATACAGCCCAAGACTGAACAAGAAAATATCAATAATATCTGACTAGATATAAACAACACCAATATATATGTGTGTGTGTGTGTGTGTGTGTGTGTGTGTGTGTGTGTGTTAACCATTATTTACTCAGGTAAGTTTTTGTGTTTTATTAATAAATATATCATGTTAAACCCAATATTTAAACATTTGTATGTTTGTTTGATGAGGTAACACTATATTTTAGTAGGTTGTAGACCGTGACATGAAAATAACCGAGGGGAGTTAATTGCTTCCCTAACTTAGATTATGGGGGGCAATTTAAAATATTAATATTCACATGCCAAAGGGAGCTATATATTATTCTCCTTGAACTAATCTCAGGGGAGTGATGGGTAGCTAGAGAGATACAACTCCCCTTAGATGACAAGGTCTGAGGTTGGCTATATTTTATTATTGAAATTTTCTTTTCGCCTGCATTCAACCGGTAAGAAAGGCCAACATCATGAGATAATTTCACAATCTGTAAAAACAAAATCATTTGATTATTTCAAGAAACTAGGGTGGGTTTTTTTTAAAGTATAAAAGAATGTATTCAGTGGAACATTTTCACTGTTGCCATTACATCTATATAATAAAATGACAATAATAATAATGTAATTTAAAGTTGTAAAGTAACAACTTTGCAATGGTTTAATTATATGATAAAAATAATTATCTTGAATCATGCATACAAATTTTATTATTATACATACACCTTAGTTATATATTTTGTAGCCTACATCATAATTATAATATTAATAATTATCCTATTATTTCAAAGTTGTTAAAATTTATAATTAATATTACCTGAAAATGGCATCAACAAAAAATTATATTTTGCTGAACCTGCCTCTAGTCCGGTCCCTTCGACATACTAGCTATACGGAAACACGTAGGTAAAAAAATATAGATTGTACTAATTAAAATTCCCGTTGTTCGCTTCTGTTATATGACAACCCAAGCTGCTATAATACTCATAAGATATGCTGCAACTATGTGTTGGCTATAAAAAATAAATGACAATATGCAAGTAATGCAAAAGGTTAATAGGAAAACTTTATTCTATGTAAACAGTAATCACTAAGGCTTTGATTCACCCCCAAAGACCCGGATGATCGGTAACTAGGCAGTGTGACGTCCGTGAAATTGGCAACTATCCATGAACTATCCTCATTTTTTAAAAATAAATAATTTCATGAACAAAATAACAATTATCTTTTTACAGTATTTACCTTTAAAAATACTGCTATTAATTTGATCTGACAATTCTTGGAAAACGAAAGTAAAAGTAATTATCCGAAAGATAAATACTTGCTTGCTTTGATACATTGTCTTGCTTCTTTAGTAAATTCCACCTTTGTGTTGCTTACTTTAAAGTTTGTTTTTGTTTAACGACACTTCTAGAGCACATTGATTAATTAATCGTTCGGCTATTGGACGTCAAACATTTGGTAATTCTGACATGTATTTATCAGAGGAAACCCGCAACATTTTTACTAATACAGCAAGGGATCTTTTATATGCACTTTCCCACAGACAGGAAAGCACATACCATCTCCTTTGACCAGTTGTGCTGTACTGGTTGGAACGAGAAAACCCCCAATCAGTTGAATGAATTCACCGAAGTGGTTCAAATATATACTACTCAAAAGAATTTAAGGGTCAGACGATATTTTCGACATTATTTTCTGAACAATTATATTAGCTAGAAAATGTCACCATGGTATTGTTCCATTTTGACCCTAAGCAACCCATAAATGAATTTCCACCATTGACACTGTCGACTAGTTCTAATGGCGAAAACAAATTTGTACGTAAATTAGGGCGAAAGCGAAAGGTCTGCTAAGTCATAACTTGCTTTTTACAAAGCGCTTCATTTGCACGCTTTAATTCCATGTTCCCAAGCTGAATTTCCGTATAATTGAGCTTGCGCGTGTACGGTGCACACTCCAAATTCGACAATGGTACGACTTCAACTGACTATAAATCGAGGAAGGCTATTGCTTGGCTTCAGGATGTCAATAAATGTTTTGCTCTGAGACTTGGTGTCAGTCAGAGTGTCGTTAGCCGACCGTGGCAACGGTACCAAGCAACGAATTCTGTTCGAAATCGTCGTTCGGGAAGACCCCGAAGCACTACAAATAGAGAGGACCGCTACATCACCAATATGGACGTCAACGCACAACCACTGCACGCCGATTACGTGACAATCTTGCGACTTTTTGATTAACGTCTGAGAGCCAATAATCTACGCTGCCGTTGCCAGGCTTCGACCACCACTCCTACCACGTTCACTGGTGCACGCTTCATCTGCGGTGGCAACGTGTTCAGTGGGGTCGAGTTGTTCACTGATGGAACCATTGTTTAGTCTCCAGTTCAACAGACGTCCTGGGGAGCGCTTCGCTGACGTTAACGTTAGACAACGTCACCGGTTCGGTGGTGGCAGCGTCATGGTGTGGGGCGGCATCTCTATCCACCACAGGACCCCCCTCTATGTGGTGGATGGCAATCTGAATGGAATCCGCTATCTGAATGAGATTATCCGGCCGTTGGTTCTCCCAGGCCTTCAACAGATTGGCGGCTAGGATGACAATGCCAGAAGCGCCAGGGTGGTAACGGACTTTCTCAGACAAACAATGCCAGGATGGATTGGCCAGCTATTCGCCACAGGCCCCAATAGAGAACGCCTGGGACATTAGGCAGGAGAGTTCGGGATAAACCATGCCCCTCCGGCCAACCTTCATGATCTGGACCAATTCTTATGGCAGAGTGGCAGGCCATTCCCCAAGAGTTCTTCAGACGTCTGATCAACAGCATGAGGCAACGGTGTCGAGTGTATTCGCGCCAGGGGTGGATTCACACACTATTAAACGAATGTTCTAATGTGTAAAATCCATGTTTGACAACCTTCAACTTTGACAGCATGTCATGTGACTTTCTTGTATACAGTGACGTTTATTTGTGGTTTTTTGTAAATATGGAACAATAAATACATTTTTTGGTGTAGTTTACATCATCAATCTAATACACTCTGAAACTTATTTGGTTATACATTTTTGATCCTTAAATTCTTTTGTATATAAAAATTAAGGCTGAGTCGTGTACATGTGTAAACGTCACCGGTTCATTTCGGCCTACAAGCCAAAAAATAAACGTAAAATGTAAATAAATGTTTACAGATTTCTAAACGTGTTCATAGAAAAAAATTCCGAAGACGTAAACTGTTTATTTTTATGATCAGCAATTATCTTGTAAATAAATTATGCAGTCGAGTTTGAGTGAAATCAATTTGTAATAAGTGTATATTTAAGAAAATTTACAGAAGGAAGGAAATGTTTTATTTAACGAAGCACTCAACACATTTTTTTACGGTTATATGGCGTGAATATATTTACGGAAATCGGGTGAACATTTTCGTTATAATATCTCAAGGATGGATGCAGGATTTTTCTAGGGAGGGGGTGCAACATTAAAACCCCCCAAAACAACCAGTATTCAGCGAGTGGATGCAAGATTTTAAAAGGACACCTACAGTATTCAAAAGTACACTAACATGTTCTATCTATATGGTAATTTTCCCAGAGAAAAAAATGACACTGGAGGGTGGGGTGGGGGTGGAGGGGAGGTATTGGGCACAAGACATCCCCAATCACCCACACACACTTTTTATATTTGTCTGTCGCCCCATAACACGTGTAAAAACAAAAGAAGAAAAGGACCTTACCCTTTAAGAAGCGCTATAACTTTTGCTCCCCATTGCTCTTCTGAAACTAACTCAAGGCGAGTGATTTTTTGCTCCCCTTAGCATGTGAATTTATATATATTGTGACGGAACATGCTCTTATCTTTTCGCCTGTGGCGATGTTAATTGTTTTAGAGGGCCGTGTGCAGCTTGGTTACGTAATACCTCCGCGCGACCGTTACCCCCTAATACACACCCAGACCATGTGTGGAGGCCATGTGGCCAGTAGTTACGTAATACCTCCGATAGTGCGGTTTTACGACCGTGGTTTCTGGCGAACTAGGCGACAGTAAGTCTGGCCATCTAAGAGAAATATACCGACACTGGGAGTTGTGGAATATCACATGATAGGTGAGGTACCGCGTTGTGCCCCCAGGCGATATTCGCTGTCTGAGATTTTTGAATAAATAGATAGGATTTTAGATATATCGATTACCTTTCGACCGACCGTTCAAAATTGCGCCAAAATCTCTTCAACAAAATTGCGCACCACTTTCTCTTTGGCATTAACGGCTCCATTCAAATTACATAGCACCACCACCACCCCCACCCGCCTGCTACCGATTCAATCGGGCTGCTGGTGCTCCCTTGCACCTGCCAGTGCAGGCGGTCCCTCCTTCCCCTACCCCCACCTTTCCTGTCATGGACGGAAGCGCCGACCAAGGCGCCCACGACAGGCGTGTGCTACAACAGCTTGCTCTGAATGTGCACGTAAAACCCTATGCCATGACATGACATGATATATCGGGGAGAAACATAGGAAGGCTCCCGGGGAACGTTTGTCCGTCTGGACTGGTAAATATATTTTTCTGCTCTGTTGTATAACCTTGATGTGATTGATGTGACTTTAAATATTTTAATACTGTATTATACCAATATTCTTTAGACAGTGTCTACGGTAATCTGACGAAGTAAATTGTAGGCTTCACTGTTCTAATATTTTTATACGAGTATTTGGTAATATAAAGCTTAGCCGGTCATCCTAGAGGACCTAGGTAAACTGTAGTTATTGTCTTTATTATGATAGGTACCAGTATTAATTCTGTATTACAAGGTTACTGAATGAGTAGTTAAGGGTTAATTAAAAATTAACCAGTTAGGAATAGAGTTGTAATTCCTTTATTAATTAAGTTCCCCTGGAAGCGTTTCTCAATTATCACACGTGTGTGTGTTGTATTACCGTGAAGTGATTAGAATATTGTGTAAACTAGACACCTAGTGATTAACTAATTAAGTGATTAGTTCTGGGTTGTTATTATATTGTTGTTGTTAATTAACTACTGCGGCAAGTACATTTGTCAGTGTAGTGTTAATACAGATTGCAAAGTGTATTGTGTTTTGTTGTGTTTTCTAGTGAACGAAACGTGCTACATATATATATATTTATATAAGATCTTATCTTTGATTATACGTAGAGCCGAGCCACTCGGGTATTAGACTGCCCGATACAGAGAGATCTAATAGATATACAGTTAGGAGAGATATTAAGATAATCGTGTTTTATTCAGTTACGGGTATTATAGGATCCCCGTGACAGGAGTAAAAATTGGGGCGCTCGTCCCGGATCTGAAACGGGACATGCATATTTAAAAAGTATTGTTTGTAAATGGGGGCTTTATAAATTATTTTTACAAATTAACTAGAAATAGCAACGTTGTTAACTAGAAAAAATAATAATAAGTGCGTCATATCTAAACATGGATAAGAATTTGCTGGATACGCTCAGTGTAGTGGAGATAAAGCGAGCGCGTAAGGCCGAGTTAGTTGAAATCGCGAGTGAGCGGGAAATTGATTTAACATCAGCTAAAACATTAGGAGATATAAGGACAATTATTATCCAGGAAGTTTTTGGTGATAGTCCTGTTATGGAAGAAAGTGAGATTGTTCCAGAGATAGAGATAAATGACGAGTATGGAATAACAGTTAGCTTTTAAAAAGCTTGAGTACGAAAGAGAAGAACGTGCATTAGATAGAGAGAGAGAGAAAGAGAAGAGAAAGAGAAGAGAAGAGAAGAGAAGAGAAGAGAAGAGAGAGAGAGAGAGAGAGGGAGGGGATAGAGAGAGGGGATAGAGAGAGGGGATAGAGAAAAGGAAGAGGAGAGAGAGAGAGAGAGAGAGAGAGAGAGAGAGAGAGAGAGAGAGAGAGAGAGAGAGAGAGAGAGAGAGAATTCCAGTTACAAAATTAAAAGTGGAACATGAGTTAAAGTTGAATACTGAAGCAGTTGGACGGGAGGCAGGAAATGGGTTTAACATGTCGGAAGCTTATAGATCAGTGCCTGTATTTGACGACCAGGAGGTAGATATGTTCTTCCAACTTTTGAACGGGCCGCTAAGCAGCTAAATAGGCCGCAGTCTAAGTGGACATTAGCCGTGTCTAAGTTTAAGGGGAAGGCTAGCGTAGCTTATAATTCAATGAGTGATGAGCGAGCAAGTCAGTACGACCTAATGAAGTCTGCATTGTTGAGGGCTTATGAGTTATGACCTGAGGATTATCGTTTACGGTATAGCGAGATGAAAAAAACGCAGGGTCAGGGCTTATGAGTTACGACCTGAGGATTATCGTTTACGGTATAGCGAGTTGAAAAAAACGCAGGGTCAGTCTTATAATGAGTTTGTGGCTAAGAAAGCAGGGATGTTTGATAAATGGGTGGTTTCTCATCAGGTAGGGTCATATACCGAGTTACGGGAATTGTTGATCTTACAGGACATTAAAAATGGATTACCAGTTAGCTTACGTATTCATTTAGAGGATCGTGATATCAAAAAAATAGAGGAGGCAGGCATAGTGGCAGATGATTACGTGTTAATACACAAAGCTCAGGCAGTACAGGGTAGCTCTATACAACAGGGTGATAAGAAGAAATTTCAGCCAGGTTTTTCCCGGGAAAGTAACTATCGGGGAGAGTAATCGAGTTGGTCAGCTAGTCAGGCAAGGAATGCACCTGGTGGGCAAAGTAAGGATAAACCTGCACTATCAGCCAATGCACGAACTTTTCGTCCACATTGCAGTTACTGTAAAAAGGATAACCATCTTGTCAGGGACTGTTTTAAAAGGAAACGCGATAATGCGCAAGTGGTCGGTTTAGTGAGGTCAGATCCGTTAGCGAGAGAGTTAATGGTTAGTCCCATGGCAGAGAAAGTAAACCCGTATGTGTCCACTGGTATGGTTTGTGACATAAAACAAGAGTTGAGTGCTAAGGCAATATCAATCTATCGGGATACAGGGTGTAGGCAGGCGCTTATAACGTCAGATTGTTTAGCTGGTATTGAAAATTCAGATACAGGACGTAGTTTGGCCTTAACCTCGGTTACTGGAGAAAAAATGGTTGTCCGGTTACATAACGTTTTCTTGTGTTCGAAGTTTGTGACGGGACCAGTCGTTATGGGTGTTGTGAAGGACTTGCCTGTTGAAAACATAGGAGTTTTGTTGGGTAACGATTTGACTAGTCAGTGTTGCCAGCCGCAAGGTGACAAATTGTTAATTGAAGACAGCCCTTTACCAATAGAAGAGTGTGAGGTTGATGAGATTAGATATCCTGCGTGTGTAATGACTAGGGCTATGGCCGGAAGGGTAGCACGAGACCCAGAGGAAAATTGTGATTTGTCTGATACGTGTGTGAGCCATGAAACTGGAGTGGATGAGGTTATCAGTAAAATGGTAGATAAGTCAACTGAGAAACTAAAGGTGGTGGAACCTGTTGACCTCCCGCAGAGGGTAAATGAACCAGTTGTGTTTGATAGAGGGGACTTACCTTGTAATAGACAAGAGTTAATCCTAGAGCAGGGGGCTGATCCAAATTTGTTGGCAGCTCGCACTACACTGTTAACAGAGGGTGAGATGGAGGATCAGATGTCAGTTATTATATGGACAAGGAGTATTAATGAATAAGAGAGTTAGAGATAGGAGGTGGCCGGTGACCGAACTAGCTTGGAAGCATCTGAGCTATGCTCAGAGCAAAAAAACCCCAGTGTTTGATAGGAAGGCTAGGAGTCGGGAATTTAAACCAGGGGATAAGGTGCTGCTGTACCTTCCCATTAAACGGGGTTCATTGCAGAACAGGTATTTCGGGCCCTATGTTGTGCACAAACGGGTTAATGAGACAGAGTATGTGATAAACACTCCTGATAGGGTTAGGAAAAGTAGGTATTGTCACATCAATTTGCTAAAAGGTTATTTTGACAGACTGCCGATAGTTCCAGTGTTACCTGTCCAAATTGAGAGTCACTCAATTTTTCTGTGATGACGTCAAGACTGCAGAGATCAAATTAACCAACAACCAGATTCTAGCAGACTTGAGTCCGGACTTGCACCTTGACAGCCCCCAGCGAGCAGAGCTGACTACGTTGATACAAGAAAATGTTTCCATATGTCAGGACCTTCCAACGGTTACTAATACCTTAATCCAGGATGTGCGGTTGGAACCCAACGCTACACCGATTCGACAGCATGCCTATCGGATAAACCCTGTAAAACGTGCGGCACTAAAGAAGGAATTGAAGTTCCAGTGGTCAGACGAATGCGAGAAGTCATTCAACCGTCTCAAGCAGATGCTCTCCTTGTCTCCCGTGATGGCAGCACCAGACTACCGAATGCCTTTCAAGCTGGCTGTAGATGCCAGCGACGTGGGAGCTGGAGCTGTGCTGTTCCAAGAAGACGAAAATGGACTGGACCATCCTGTAAGTTTCTTCTCCAAAAAGTTTGACAAACACCAGGTGAACTATTCCACTATAGAGAAGGAAGCTTTGGCCATGGTACAAGCTCTGAAGCATTTTCAGATCTACGTGAAATCGGCATTGCATGAAGCGGTTGTCTTTACTGACCATAATCCGCTTACCTTCATTCACAGAATGAAAGCCACCAACCAGAGAATTTTGAGATGAGTCTTCTTCTGCAGGAATTCCCAATTACCACTGAACATATCAAGGGCACATCCAATGTAATCGCTGATGCCCTGTCCCGAAGTTGAACGTTGTGATAATGTGTTGACGTTCTTGATTTCTGTTTTGTTTTTATATTGTTTTATTGTATACCAGGGACTCAGAGACTCAGTGTGATTACTGGTAGTCACCTTATTACTATGTGTTATAAATGCCCGGATGCGTCGGTTAACGCACATTTTGTTTTGTTTAAATGTAGTATATTTCCCTATTCCTAGAGTAGAGGAAATATCCTTTTTGAGGTGGGTGTGTGTGACGGTACATGCTCTTATCTTTTCGCCTGTGGCGATGTTAATTGTTTTAGAGGGCCGTGTGCAGCTTGGTTACGTAATACCTCCGCGCGACCGTATCCCCTAATACACACCCATACCAGTTGTGGAGGCCATGTGGCCAGTAGTTACGTAATACCTCCGGTAGTGCGGTTTTACGACCGTGGTTTCTGGCGAGCTAGGCGACAGTAAGTCTGGTAGATGAGGTACCGCGTTGTGCCCCTAGGCGATATTCGCTGTCTCTGAGATTTTTGAATAAATAGATAGGATTTTAAATATATCTGGGAGAAACATAGGAAGGCTCCCGGGGAACGTTTGTCCGTCTGGACTGGTAAACATATTTTTCTGCTCTGTTGTATAACCTTGATGTGATTGATGTGACTTTAAATATTTTAATACTGTATTATACCAATATTCTTTAGACAGTGTCTACGGTAATCTGACGAAGTAAATTGTAGGCTTCACTGTTCTAATATTTTTATACGAGTATTTGGTAATATAAAGCTTAGCCGGTCATCCTAGAGGACCTAGGTAAACTGTAGGTTATTGTCTTTATTATGATAGGTACCAGTATTAATTCTGTATTACAAGGTTACTGAATGAGTAGTTAAGGGTTAATTAAAAATTAACCAGTTAGGAATAGAGTTGTAATTCCTTTATTAATTAAGTTCCCCTGGAAGCGTTTCTCAATTATCACACGTGTGTGTGTTGTATTACCGTGAAGTGACTAGAATATTGTGTAAACTAGACACCTAGTGATTAACTAATTAAGTGATTAGTTCTGGGTTGTTATTATATTGTTGTTATTAATTAACTACTGCGGCAAGTACATTTGTCAGTGTAGTGTTAATACAGATTGCAAAGTGTATTGTGTTTTGTTGTGTTTTCTAGTGAACGAAACGTGCTATATATATATATATATATATATTTAATAAGATCTTATCTTTGATTATACCTAGAGCCGAGCCACTCGGGTATTAGACTGCCCGATACAGAGAGATCTAATAGATATACAGTTAGGAGAGATATTTAGATAATCGTGTTTTATTCAGTTACGGGTATTATAGGATCCCCGTGACATATAGTAAAAATTGGGGCGCTCGTCCCGGATATGATATATACATGCATATTTAAATATATTGTTTATATAGGGGGCTTTTTAATCATTCCCTTACAAATTAACTAGAGTTCTGAGAAATGTACTTGTCCAAAATAATAGTCGTCATATCTAAACGGATAAGAATTGGCTGGATAGCTATCTAGTGGTGAGGGACACAAGCGCAGATTTCTATCTTTATTTATATCGAGGTGGTCAAAGAACGTATATTTTCGTCTTCAAGTAGAGGGACAGAGACCCACGCACCCGCCCACGGTTCCTATAGGCCTAAATATGAAGTAGTATCACTGCATCTCAGAGCACTGAAATGAAAAGAAAGGAACTGCTTGAGTACGAAAGAGAAGAACGATTTTTTAAAAAGCTTTAACGACGCACTCATATAGAGAGAGAGAGAGAGAGAGAGAGAGAGAGAGAGAGAGAGAGAGAGAGAGAGAGAGAGAGAGAGAGAGAGAGAGAGAGAGAGAGAGAGAGAGAGAGAGAGAGAGAGAGAGAGAGAGAGAGAGAGAGAGAGGAAACCCGCTGTTGCCACTCCACGGGATTCTCTTTTCGATTATCAGCAAGGGATGTTTTATATGCACAACCACACAGACAGGGTAGGACATACCACGGCCTTTATTACACCAGTTGTGGAGCACTGACTGGAATGTAAACTAACCCAATGAGCCCACCGACCGGAATCGAACTTGTGCTAAGAGTGTTGTTTCCAATATTCTATTCATAGGAATGGGTTTCCAGTAATTGTCCAATTGTTACATGAATATCTGACATCAATGCCTCTTATTAATGTGTACCAAACTATTTAGCCAGATGTTTTGAATAGTATGAAGCATTATTCTTGTGTCAGATTCATCATGGTTGGTCATTAGATGGGTTCCCTCCCATTCTGCCTAAAACCCACTTTGCCTACACCCATTCTGCCTACAACCCACTTTGTCTACACCAATTTGGCTTACAACGCTCTTTGTCTACACCCATTCTGCCTACAACCTACTATGCCTACACCCAATCTGTCTACAACCCACTTTGCCTACACCCATTCTGTCTACAACCCACTTTGCCTACACCCATTCTACCTACAACCCACTTTGCCTACACCCATTCTGTCTACAACCCACTTTGCCTACACCCATTCTGTCTACAACCCACTTTGCCTACACCCATTCTACCTACAACCCACTTTGCCTACACCCATTCTACCTACAACCCACTTTGCCCACACCCATTCTGCCTTAAACCCACTTTGTTCGTGCTGGGGTGTCATTAAACATTCACTCATTCATTCATGCCTACAACCCACTTTGCCTACACCAATTTGGCATACAACCCACTTTGTCTACACCCATTCTGCTTACAACCTATTTTGCCCATACCCATTCTGCCTACAACCCACTGTCTACACCCATTCTGCCTACAACCCACTGTCTACACCCATTCTGCCTACATCCCACTTTGCCCACACCCATTCTGCCTACAACCCACTTTGCCCACACCAATTTGGCTTACAACCCACTTTGCCTACACCCATTCTACCTACAACCCACTTTGCCCACACCCATTCTGCCTACATCCCACTTTGCCCACACCCATTCTGCCTACAATCCACTTTGCCCACACCAATTTGGCTTACAACCCACTTTGCCCACTCCCATTCTGCCTACAACCCACTTTGCCCACAACAATTTGGCCTACAACCCACTTTGCCTACACCCATTCTACCTACATCCCACTTTGCCTACACCTGTTCTGCCTACAACCCACTTTGCCTACACCCATTCTGTCCCCAACCCACTTTGCCCACACCCATTCTGCCTACAACCCACTGTCTACACCCATTCTGCCTACAACCCACTTTGCCTACACCCATTCTGTCTCCAACCCACTTTGCCCACACCCATTCTGCCTACAACCCACTGTCTACACCCATTCTGCCTACATCTCACTTTGCCCACACCCATTCTGCCTACATCCCACTTTGCCCACACCCATTCTGCCTACAACCCACTTTGCCCACACCCATTCTGCCTACAACCCACTTTGGCCTACAACCCACTTTGCCTACACCCATTCTGCCTACAACCCACTATGCCTACACCCATTCTACCTACAACTCACTTTGCCTACACCCATTCTGTCTACAACCCACTTTGCCTACACCCATTCTGTCTACAACCCACTTTGCCTACACCCATTCTACCTACAACCCACTTTGCCCACACCCATTCTGTCTACAACCCACTTTGCCTACACCCATTCTGTCTACAACCCACTTTGCCTACACCCATTCTACCTACAACCCACTTTGCCTACACCCATTTTACCTACAACCCACTTTGCCCACACCCATTCTGCCTTAAACCCACTTTGTTCGTGCTGGGGTGTCGTTAAACATTCACTCATTCATTCATGCCTACAACCCACTTTGCCTACACCAATTTGGCATACAACCCACTTTGTCTACACCCATTCTGCTTACAACCCATTTTGCCCACACCCATTCTGCCTACAACCCACTGTCTACACCCATTCTGCCTACAACCCACTGTCTACACCCATTCTGCCTACATCCCACTTTGCCCACACCCATTCTGCCTACAACCCACTTTGCCCACACCCATTCTGCCTACAACCCACTTTGCCCACACCAATTTGGCTTACAACCCACTTTGCCTACACCCATTCTGCCTACAACCCACTTTGCCCACACCCATTCTGCCTACATCCCACTTTGCCCACACCCATTCTGCCTACAACCCACTTTGCCCACACCAATTTGGCTTACAACCCACTTTTCCCACTCCCATTCTGCCTACAACCCACTTTGCCCACACCAATTTGGCCTACAACCCACTTTGCCTACACCTGTTCTGCCTACAACCCACTTTGCCTACACCCATTCTGTCTCCAACCCACTTTGCCCACACCCATTCTGCCTACAACCCACTGTCTACACCCATTCTGCCTACAACCCACTTTGCCTACACTCATTCTGTCTCCAACCCACTTTGCCCACACCCATTCTGCCTACAACCCACTGTCTACACCCATTCTGCCTACATCTCACTTTGCCCACACCCATTCTGCCTACATCCCACTTTGCCCACACCCATTCTGCCTACAACCCACTTTGCCCACACCCATTCTGCCTACAACCCACTTTGGCCACACCCATTCTGCCTACAACCCACTTTGCCCACACCCATTCTGCCTACAACCCACTGTCTACACCCATTCTGCCTACAACCCACTTTGCCCACACCAATTTGGCTTACAACCCACTTTGCCCACTCCCATTCTGCCTACAACCCACTTTGCCCACACCAATTTGGCCTACAACCCACTTTGCCTACACCCATTCTACCTACAACCCACTTTGCCTACACCTGTTCTGCCTACAACCCACTTTGCCTACACCCATTCTGTCTACAACCCACTTTGCCCACACCCATTAGGCCTACAATCCAGTATGCATACACTCAGTTTGCCTTAAGTAAAAGAACGTGACATCCCCAATTAAGAGTGGAACACTCCCTATTATTTCCCTGTCTCAAACCAATACAATAATATTGTATTATATACTCTTCAAAAGAAGAAACGCAAAACCACATTGTCGTAACATTTGGAGAATTGATTTAATTATTGAATGGTGAGTCCGATAATTACCAAATGTTGCAGGATTGTTCACAATTCACTCTAGTCCATTGTGAGTAAGTGATAGGACACCAAGGTCAAGGTCATCTGGAGTCAATACCGGGTGTGGCCTCCGCGTGTGTTGACAACTGCCTGGCACCGCCTGCCCATTGAAGCAACCAGAGTACGGATGACGTCCCGGGGGATGGTGGCCCACTCGGCCTGCAAGGCTGCTGCCAGCTCGGGCAGGGTCTGGGGCTGTGGTTGTCGCTGTCGGAGGCGTCGGTCCAACTCGTCCCATAGATGCTCAATTGGGTTCAAATCCGGTGATGTCGATGGCCAAGGAAGGACATTAATGTTGTTGTTCTGTAGGAAAGCCGTTGTGAGACGTGCTGTGTGAGGCCTGGCGTTGTCATGTTGGAACACTGCGTTGGCGTTGGCCATAACTGGAACGATGTGTGGCCGGAGGATCTGGTCAATGTAGCCCTGTGCATTCAGGTTGCCCTGCACGTGGACCAGGTCAGTTCTGCCAGTGTGTGAGATGGCTGCCCACACCATGACACTACCCCCGCCGAATCTGTCCACTTCCTGCACGCAGTTTGCCGCATAACGTTCACCACGACGCCTATACACGCGACATCTTCCATCATGACGTCGGAGCAGAAATCGGGACTCGTCACTGAACCACACCTGTCTCCATCGCAGTTGAGGCCATTGTCGATGAATCTGGCACCACTGCAGTCGGAGTCGACGGTGTTGTGGTGTTAAGATGACACCTCGAACTGGACGTCTGGCACGAATTCCTACCTCACGTAGGCGGTTCCGTACGGTCTGGTCGGATATCCTGCACAAACCTGGTATTGCTGCGGCTGTGGAGGTGGCAGTAGTCAATCGTTCCCGAAGGTGGCGTACCCGGATGTAGCGGTCCTGCCCGGGGGTAGTGACCCGTGGTCGACCGGATCTAGGGAGGTCACGTGTTGATCCATGTTGCTGGTAACGGTCCCACAGTCTGGAGATGGTGCTTGGGGACACATGGAATGCCCTGGCAACGGCCGTTCTGGATTCGCCTGCGTCTAGTCGGCCGATGGCATTGTTTCTCTGCGGTTCACTGAGACGTGGCATGTCCTGGATTGTCAACTGTCGGCCAGATACAGAGGCCAGGCAAGCGAACACCCTGCACTTTTATACTGTCGGTGTTCATGTTGCACGTGCAGACAACGCACGTGCAGTGGTGACATGGTTTGCACGTGGCTGCGTTTTTGCGAATATTCACATTTTGGAACTTTATTGTACAGTAGCTGCGTTTTATCGAATGTAACCGTGGGAATGTGTTTGGGACATGCAATGACCTTATATTCACAAAGCATGAACCGGTAGGAAACATAAAATCGGAGTTATAACCCATTTGTACCCTTTTGCGTTTCTTTTTTTGAAGAGTATATAAACAATTAAGATTACAATGAACATAATTGACGTAATTGGGGCTTACTTGCGCTACATTAATCTCAGTGTTCCTCTGCGAACCAACCACCCCACCCCACCCACCCATAATCATTTTATAATTAAGGCAGAGCGTAAAAAGGTTTCGGAGAGAAATTAGCTATTTTAAATCTGAACGACAAAATCTTGTTTCCGTGATCAAGACCGTATGTCTGCATAATACAGAGTCGAACGGAAAAACAGTGGTTGATTCCATGGATTTCTATCTGGTGTCTCGTCTATAGGAGGACAGCCACTCTCGAGGAAATCATTTACTGAAAAGTTCATCCTTATTGTATCGGAGCAATCTAATTTAAATTAGCCCCACTATTACATGTGGATCTAATAGCAGCCCGTTGGAGCTCATGTCCAGTTGATCTTTCATTCCACCAATCAAAACCTTACTTGCAAAATCATGCCAGTGATTTGAAAATATTCGGGATTATGCCGAGGATATACGAAATGATTCGGGTGAATTACGAAGTATGCCGGAAACTAATTTCAATATAAAATTCGTTTAAAGACGAAAAAACAACAACAACGTGATGGTATAGCCATGAAATCTGTTTATACCAGTATGCAATCCAGAGTTTATTGCATAAATAGTCTCGCCCGATATTTTTAGAATTTGTATGCTTCCGAATGACGCTATAAAAGGCGATGTGTAATTGGTCGATATTTAAATTGTTATTTATAGACGGAATGTCACATGGACGTGGGAGTCCACGCAATGCTGTTAGATCTACTGGTAGAGCTAATTTTAATCAGATTGGCATCGGGGGCGGGACGTAACACAGTGGTACAGCGTTCGCTCGATGCGCGGTCGATGTGGGATCGATTCCCGTCGGTGGGACCATTAGGCTATCTCTCATTCCAACCAGTGCACCACGACTGGTATATCAAAGGCCGTGGTATGTACTACCCTGTCTGTGGGATGGTGCACATAAAAGATCCCTTGCTGCTAATCGGAAAGAGTAGCTCATGAAGTGGCGACAGCGGGTTTCCTCTCTCAATATCTGTGTGGTTCTTAATCATATGTGTGACGTCATATAACCGTAAATAAAATGTGTTGAGTGCGTCGTTAAATAAAACATATCTTTCTGGGTTTTTCTTGCATCGCCACAAAGAAGTGCGGTTAGGATGCAGCTATTGAAATCAATGGTTCCTAAAATAATCGCTCGCGTCCGGTTAGCATACATCTTTAAGCTGTATCCTAACCAGCCACGAGCGATGCGAGCGATTATTTTAGAAATCATTGATTTTAATTGCAGTATCCTAACCGAAGGCGTGCGACGCGACATATTTATCGGTTGGATACAGCTATAGAGTGCTTAAATAAAGAGAGCACCGCGGCGAAACAATATTACACCTGTCTACCAAAATATATAATATGAGGCATTTCATTTTAAATTATTTCCGTGCTTATATCCAGTTAAGGTTCAAGCACGCTGCCCTGGGTACACACCTCAGCTATCTGGGCTGTCTGTCTAGGACAGTGGGTTAGTTGTTAGTGAGACAAAAGAGGGTGTAGTGGTCTTACACCTACCCATCGAGTCGTTAAAACTCGCTCTGGGTGAGAGCTGGTACCGGGCTGCGAACCCAGTACCTACCAGCATTACGTCCGGCACTACCGAGGCTGGTAATGTGAGGGCATATTTGGGACCGCTCATCAGTTACGTAATCCGTTAAATGTGGCCATTTATTATAAATCACCAATAATGACACTAAAAGGCTGCTGAATTCTGTAAAAGTGTAACACGGAAATTCATGAAAATAAACGTTTAAACGGTGTTTGAATATACATATATTATTTTTTTTAAAACAATATTTATTCAAGACAAACAAAATCTGGTTACATTTAGTTTCTTTTATTTCTTCAATAGTTTTAACATTGGATTGGCAATCTGCACATGTTGGTCTTCCCAAAATACAGTTGGAAAACTTCCGTTTACAAGGTGAAATGAACGCACCCCATATAGTGCTGTACATGGAACTGAAAAGCAAACATGCTGCTCTGTTGTGCTTTGACCATATTTCATATAAAGTCGCAGAGAATACTAATTTCAAGTTTTCAAACCAATTGGGAAAAAGGATTCCCAGTTTGGTTAATCTAAAACGGCTTGCAGCACATCTGGTTTGTAGTTAACCAGGCGCTGACCCTAGTTTTAAGCCGTAGAAAGGCGTGCGGCTTAGTTTAAACAACCTGCAGCACAAACGAAATGGTTAAAGGCGCGGACCCTTCAATAGTTTTAAGCCGTGTAGAAGGCAACTTAGTTTCTTCCCAAAATACAGTTAATACAAACCTGCAGCACATTTGGTTAAAGGCGCGGAACTAGTTTTAAGCCGTAGAAGGTAACTTAGTTTACAGACCTGCAGCACATCTGCTTAAATGGAACTGAAAAGCAAACATGCTGCTCTTATCATTGACCATATTTCATATAAAATCACAGACATTAATTTCAAGTTTTCAAACCATGAAAAAGGATACAAGTTTGGTTAATCTACAAACCTGCAGCACATTTGGTTAAAGGCGCGGACCCTAGTTTTAAGCCGTAGAAGGTAACTTAGTTTACAAACCTGCAGCACATGTGGTTAAAGGCGCGGACCCTAGTTTTAAGCCGTAGAAGGTAACTTAGTTTACAAACCTGCAGCACATTTGGTTAAAGGCGCGGACCCTAGTTTTAAGCCGTAGAAGGTAACTTAGTTTACAAACCTGCAGCACATGTGGTTAAAGGCGCGGACCCTAGTTTTAAGCCGTAGAAGGTAACTTAGTTTACAAACCTGCAGCACATCTGGTTAAAGGCGCGGACCCTAGTTTTAAGCCGTAGAAGGTAACTTAGTTTACAAACCTGCAGCACATCTGGTTAAAGGCGCGGACTCTAGTTTTAAGCCGTAGAAGGTAACTTAGTTTACAAACCTGCAGCACATTTGGTTAAAGGCGCGGACCCTAGTTTTAAGCCGTAGAAGGTAACTTAGTTTACAAACCTGCAGCACATCTGGTTAAAGGCGCGGACCCTAGTTTTAAGCCGTAGAAGGTAACTTAGTTTACAAACCTGCAGCACATCTGGTTAAAGGCGCGGACCCTAGTTTTAAGCCGTAGAAGGTAACTTAGTTTACAAACCTGCAGCACATCTGGTTAAAGGCGCGGACCCTAGTTTTAAGCCGTAGAAGGTAACTTAGTTTACAAACCTGCAGCACATGTGGTTAAAGGCGCGGACCCTAGTTTTAAGCCGTAGAAGGTAACTTAGTTTACAAACCTGCAGCACATTTGGTTAAAGGCGCGGACCCTAGTTTTAAGCCGTAGAAGGTAACTTAGTTTACAAACCTGCAGCACATTTGGTTAAAGGCGCTGACCCTAGTTTTAAGCCGTAGAAGGTAACTTAGTTTACAAACCTGCAGCACATGTGGTTAAAGGCGCGGACCCTAGTTTTAAGCCGTAGAAGGTAACTTAGTTTACAAACCTGCAGCAGATCTGGTTAAAGGCGCGGACCCTAGTTTTAAGCCGTAGAAGGTAACTTAGTTTACAAACCTGCAGCACATTTGGTTAAAGGCGCGGACCCTAGTTTTAAGCCGTAGAAGGTAACTTAGTTTACAAACATGTAACCCATTTGGATAAAGTTACAACAGAGTGAAAGAAGAGTCTAAGACGTTAAAACAGGAAGGGTGGGACATAGCCCAGTGGTAAAGCGCTCGCTCGATGCGCGGTCGGTCTGGGATCGATCGCCGTCGGTGGGCCTGTACTACCCTGTCTGAGGGATGGTGCATATAAAATATCCCTTGCTGCTAATCGAAAAGAGTAACCAATGAAGTGGCGACAGCGGGTTTCCTCTCTCAATATATGTGTGGTCCTTAACCCTATGTCTGATGCAATATAACCGTAAATAAAATGTTTTGAGTGCGTCGTTAAATAAAACATTTTCTTCCTTCCTTTTTAAAACAGGAAATATCCTTAAAAATAGACTAGAACTTGAATCAATAAACCGCTACTTCTCAGACGCACGTGCGTTTTTAAAAATATGAAAAATGCAATATTTGGTACTACAAACACCAGGATGACCAGAAACACTTCGGTTTCACCGGAAATGGATAATCTAAAGAATAAAATATAAGAAATGTTTGATTTCAGTGATCACAGACGGCTCTAACAGTGAAAAATATGCTGTAGTGTTTAAAAACTAGGGTCTGTCTCTTTAAAGTAACAATAAAGTGAAACGAGAGTCTGTGACATTGAAATGGAGGAAATACCAGGTCTAAAAATAGACTAGAGCTCACCTCCATAACTGTTACTTCAGTTTAGAAAAAAAGAAAAAAAAAGAAAGAAAAGTATTTTATGGTATTATAAACAGCAGATGACCAGTTTCATTTCGAATGTTGAGAAATGGATAATTTAAACAATAAGTAGAGTCTTATTTCAAATGTAAAAAAATGGCTTTAAGAGTGAAAAAACTAAAACGTTGTGGTATTTAACAACTAGAGTCTGTCGTGGAATACATTATATACTACTCAACTATGTCTTACAATGTATATAATTTAAAGTGGTGTTGCAGGTGTTAAGTTTTAACATGTATATATTCTATGTTTTGTGATTATTTTTATTGTGATTTACATAGAGCATAAATTCGGATTTTTGTGTATATCCTTCTGTAGTCTCATCTATTGGTTTGATTCATTTTCTTTATAATACTTTGTTTTAATGGACCAGTTTTGTTTTCCTGTGGGTTCGTGGAGTTAGTTACGTATCCGAAATAATTCCTTCTTTCGATCACTTAACAGGCATTGTGGGAATACGTTTTTTCAGCTACCCAGTAATAGAGTCTGTAACATTTTGATTAAAACCATCAATATTATTGGCATGGCTGTCTTCCTGTCACAGTTTCCAACAGCCGGCACAAAAACCCTCAAATCGGCTTTATTATAACAGTTCTCTTATGGGAATACCTTTGGGAAAAGCAGCTTATTCGAGCTGAAGCTAAGGCTTCTTTCTGCAAATGGTGAGATATAATGGCGCAATTCAAAACATTGAATATTTTCTCTTAAAGGGACATTCCTGAATTTGTTACATTGTAAGATGTTTCCGAAAAATAAAATATTTCTACGATTAAACTTATATATTAAATATATTTTCTTGTTTAGAATATCGGCGTCTGTATATTCAGCGTGTTTCTGGTCGTCTTAATATTTGCAAGAAGCCGAAACTGGATTTTGTCTTCAAATAATTTCGTACGTACTAAAAATATATATTTTAGGAAATAAAATGAAATTTAACGTAGTACAAATATTAGCACGATCAGAAACACGTTTAATATACAGTCACTAATATTTTATGCAGAAAAATATATTTGATATGTAATTACAGTCGCTAAAAAGTCTCTGTTAGTCGATAACATCTTAAAAATTGCAGCAAACTCAGGAATGTCTCTTTAAATTGTTGTTATTTATTAGCCTGCGGAATGACAAAGATTTGTCATCGAAGTAGGCCTATAGTTGTGATAGATGGGATGATATAAGGCTATTTAAATATTCAGATCTGTATATCAGATGACAAAACGTTGACCATGTCTGTCTTCTTCTTTTTCCCGCTTACTGCGAGAAAGAAAGAAAGAAAGAAATGTTTTATTTAAAGGCGCATACTCTAGTTTTAACCCGTAAAAAATGGACACTAATTTTAGTTAATTTACAAACCTGTAACTCATATGGATAAAGATACAATAGAGTGAAAGAAGAGTCGTTGACGTTAAAACTGGAAATATCCGTAAAAATAGACTAGAACTCGAATCAATAAACCGCTACTTCTTAGATGCACGTGCGTTTCTAAAAATATGAAAAATGCTATTGTTTTTGGTACCACAAACACCAAGATGACCAGAAACACTTCGATTCTACGGAAATGGATAATCTAAAGAATAAAATATAAGAGAAAGAAGAGAGGATCGGAATATTTAATATTTACCCCCCCCCCCCCCCCCCCCCCCCAGTAATTTCGACATAAAATTTCAGGTCTAAATGTTTAAAGTCCGATATAGGCATATATATATATATATATATATATATATATATATATATATACACACACAAACCATCGTTGCTGCTACCTTGATCAAGAAAAGTGATATACAGTGACAAACAGTAATCACATTTGTATTATTGGGAGGAGTGGTGGACTTTCTTTTGACTATGGCGTGCCAAAACCTATTTACGAAACACCATGTGAGAAGACAGACTGGCCGGACAAGCCTTGATGCATATTCTTATGAATATGAAATACGTATTCGTAAGTATTTCTGTTGAGCACAAAACATAGTGTACATTTTCTTTTCTGTGAAAGAAGGAGATTGCACACAATCTGACAAACAGTGATAGTAATATAAAACTGTATTAACGTATAAAAATAATAGAAGAACATGTCGATAACTACTCCACAATTCAGTAGTGACAAAGGGTCTTTGTTGCAAGCGACTGGAGCGTGAACGCGCTGGAAGTCATTTAGTGGCTGGTTGGGGCCGCTTAGCGCTATGCAAATCAAAGGCAAATAAGTATGTTTATAATAGACGCTATATGTCCACGTGAGTGGCCTCGTTAAGAACGTTAGGGTGCATAGCTTGTAGGGACGAGATGGTTTGCATTCCGTCAAGAAAACCCCTAGATTGACAGTCAATAGACGTTGAAGGTGTAGTGCTGTGCTGAAATACAGATCTTGAGAAGCCGGATCCGTCTGAACGAGAGAGAGAATCAGACTAGGGCATAGTTCAGTCGTCATGGGTTGGTATAGTGGTGCGGACGGGCCCGACTCCGGAGGATACGAGATGGTATCACAATAAAACAAAGTAAAGTCTAAAAAAGAGTAGTAGGGGCCGACCCCCCTTCCTATTTCTTCTTAGAGTGGGGCGGTCAATCTTCCAGTACTGCTAGGACAGGCTCGGACATGTAGAGACTAAACGCGAACAACCGTGGCGTTCTGCAGAATGGCCGACATACGAGTCACGAAAAAAACCAAGTCAACATAGTCAGACGGAGAATTGACGTGGAGGCAAGGAATCTCGCTAAAAAAGAATCCCACCTGGTGGTGCAGACTGTCGAAACGAGAAGCGTTCCAGCGATTTGAAAAGAATTTGAAAACATTCGGGATTATGCCGAGAGTATACGAAATGATTCGGGTGAATTACGAAGTATGCCGAAAACTGATTGCAATATAAAATTTTATATAAAATTCGTTTCAAGACGAAAAACCCCAAAACCGTAATGGTATAGCCATAAAATCTGTTTATATTAGTATACAATCCAGAGTTTATTACTGCACTTTTCCCCCTGTTTTTTCAATGTTCGCCTATTGCATAAACAGTCTCGCCCGATATTTTTAGAATTTGCATACTCCCGAATAACGCTATAAAAGGCGAAGTGTAATTGGTCGATATTTAAATTGTTATTTATAGATAAAATGTCACCTGGACATGGGAGTCCACGCAATGCTGTTAGATCTACTGGTAGACCCAGTAGAGCTAATCAGATTGGGGATCTTTTATATGCACCATCCCACAGACAGGATAACACATACCACGGTCTTTGATATACCAGTCGTGGTACACTGGCTGGGACGAGAAACAGCCCAATAGGCCCACCGACGGGGATCGATCCTAGACCGACCGCGCATCAAGCGAGCGTTTTACCACTGGGCTACGTCCTGCCCTCTTGGCAAATGATCAGTGCCGAGGTACTTCTAACGTGCCCACATCCACATGAAATTCACCCAACCAATTCCGGGCACAACAGGTGCGTATGCAGAGACGGCCATGCAGAGAGGGGGAGGTTGGCGGTCGAAAACCCCTCTGCTCCAAGCGATTAAAAAACAAAAAGTGTTTTGTTTGGGCAGCACCTAAAAACTCGCTCACCACAGTCTAGACGCCCTTTACATACTGACGCCATATAACCGTAAATAAATGTGTTGAGTGCGTTGTTAAATAAAACATTTCCTTTCCCTTTACACAATTTGCTGCGCACGCGCCTTCACAATATCCGACCTCCCCAAGAATTCCATCAAGGAGACTGAACAAATCGAGAGAAGAAGTTTGTTTTATTTAACGACACCACTAGAGCACATTGATTTATTAATCATCGGATATTGTATGTCAAACATTTGGTAATTTTGACATATAGTCTTTGAAAGGAAAGCCTCTACCGTTTTTTCCATTAGTAGCAAGAGATATTTTATATGCACCATCTCAAAGACAGGATAACACACTCCACAGCCTTTGTTACACCAGTCGTGGTGCACTGGCTGGAGCAAGAAATATCTTAATGGACCCACCGACGGGGAAGTATCCTAGACCGACCGCGCACCAAGCGAGCGCTTTACCACTGGGCTACGTCATGCCCCCTAATAAATCGAGAGCTGCTAACCAGAATTAGTTGTGTCCACACCTTTTTTTCTCTAGTGGATTGATGGGTAGCTAGATGGCATATATGTAATAGGAGTGCTGTAAATTTACATAATTCCATACAATAAATACGATTTCACGATATTAAAGCTCATAGGGGTATTCTAAACCACAGATTCAGTTTTCTCAACCATAAACCCCCATATTAGACACAAAACATTAATTGATAGGGCAAATAGAACCTTCAGAAAAAGGATTTTTGTTATTTTGGCAGCCATTTTGGATTATGACGGTCATCTTGGAGTTGAGGCCAAATTCAAGGTGGCACAGAAGCTAATTTCAAAGGGCATAGGCTATAGATGATGGAACCACTGAGATAACTTTGACCGGAAAAGAAACAGTTTTGTCTTGGGTGAGTCCTGTCTATTTAGCATTTTTTTCGGATTTAAAAACCCCAAAAACAAAACAACAACAACAAAAACCCCAACTCCACAACAATAAAATCCAAAACAAACCCAAACAAACAAACAAACCAATTTAAGTATTAAGACTTGTTTTTATGAAAACCATAACTTCGGTCAGTTGTGGCCGTAAAAAATTAAAGTTTGTTTTGTTTAACGACACCACTAGAGCACTTAGATTTATTAATTATCGGGTATTGGATGTCAAACATTTGGTAATTCTGACATGTAGTCTTCAGAGGAAACCCGCTACATTTTTCCATTAGCACCATGGCGTATTTTATGTACACTTTTCCACAGACAGTTCAGCACATACCACAGCCTTTGATATGCCAGCCGTGTGACACTGGCTACGACGGGGAAAATTGTGGCTGTAAACCCTCGAAATATTCTTAAGAGAACCATAGGCGTACGGGATCCCATTTTTGTTGGAGACAAGACTGATTTTTGCCCGCAGTAAACGAAAGAAAAAAAGAAATGTCTTATTTAACGACGCACTGAACACATTTTATTTACGGTTATATGGCGTCAGACATATGGTTAAGGACCACACTGATTTTGAGAGGAAACCCACTGTCGCCACTTCATGGGCAACTCTTTCCGATTAGCAGCAAGGGATCTTTTATTTGCGCTTCCCACAGGCAGGATAGCACAAACCATGGCCTTTGTTAAACCAGTTATGGATCACTGGTCAGTGCAAGTGGTTTACACCTACCCATTGAGCCTTCCTGAGCACTCACTCAGTGTTTGGAGTCGGTATCTGGATTAAAAATTCCATGCCTCGACTGGGATCCGAACCCAGTACCTACCAGCCTGTAGACCGATGGCCCAAGCACGACGCCACCGAGGCCGGTCACAGTAAACGAAAACCGCCCAAATCTGAATACCAATGCTTATTCATATTTGGGACGTGATTTAGTTCAGTTGATTGAGCGCTCGCCTGAGTTGCTTGCGTCGTAGGATAAAACCGCCTTGGTGGAACTGTTCAATTGATTATTATTATTTTCATTCCAACTAGTGCACCACAACTGGTGCATTGCCATGGTATTAGTCCAGTAGCCAAGTAGGCATTTTTTCCTTAACCTTGCAAAAATACCCCCAAAGCAGGTTATTGTTGATTTTGGTAGGGAAAGTAGTGTAGAATCAGAATCTGAATGATGCCCAGCTGGCATCTTTGAGCGTTTTGAGTTTTTCAAGATGGCGTCCAAGATGGCCGCCGCCGTAATCCGAAAAACTAAACATGCAAGTTTAAGTTGGATTTTCTATTGTAATACATCCTTGTCAATGTTTTTGTAGTCAATAAATCCCTCTAGAGAGGTTAGAGAGCAACTGGAGTCCACATAGTGCCTCACATGACAGATATTGGCAAAATTATGTCCAAAATTGACACCACAGTGAAGCGCAAAATAAACAAACATATATGTATTGGCCAATGTGAGCTCTATTGTATATAGTTTATTTTAATTGTTCTGATTTCTATTCATCATCACCATCTTCATTTTCTTCGTCGTCACTGTCTGCTGGGGTATTATTGTTTATTGGATTTTCACTGTTTGCTGTAGGCATGATGGAGCATTTGCAGAAAATGCTGCACGCCATTCCAGAACGATGACATGAACACTTTCGGCTAGAACATGGCTCATTGGTGCTACATGAGCAACATAATAGACTTAAGACCAGAGCTGGTGCAGGCATAGTCGCAGCGGGTAACGCAACAGGCAAGATAGTCTTAGTGTCATGGTCAGCCAGCCACCCATAGTCCTCAGCATCTAGTGCAGGTGGATCTGAATCTAATGCAGCCCTCCATATGCATGCCTGGTGATGTGCCCGTCTCACATGGAGTGCAAAGGCTTCCGAAGTAGATGGAAGAGATGGCAGCTTGAAAGATGTGGCCTTGCTGCGCTCCTGTCTTAGACTGCCAGATATTGAACCGTATCTGAGACATGGTTCCGCTGCACTTACTTCCATAGCAGGCTGCAATGAAGTCAGTAGCTCCACTTACTATGGTCTCAATATGTATCTGGTCATTTCTCAATGGTGGTGGCACGTGACCTCTTTGGAGTGCCTTTACTGCCTTTACTTTCCCGACACCACAGATTGAGCTGACAGTGTCACAGCCAGTCAGTGCATGTAAGTGCAGCATATGCGGCATGATTTCCTCATGCTTCCTTACTGTGGTACCAATATTAGCCACATGCCTAGTCTTAGACCTTGTTGGCACCATAAGTAATTCACTGGTAATGTTCAGTGTTTTGTAGAAATGTACCAACAGTACAAAGGCATCTGTATCGTTACATACAATGTGAATGGTTTTGTAACCCTGTCTGACTGCCGACATCACTTGATTGACGATGATGACGTGTGCCTCCTCATGACTGTTAGCCATGTCATATCTCTTGATATGTACTCCCATGGTAATTTCATCAGGAATGGTGTTAGGACCAGTGTTGATAAGTTTATTGTTGCAGAGATGCTCCTGAAAGTGTGCTGGCAAGTTGTCACATATGACATCAATTAACTGCACTGTGTTGTCAGTGACAGTAAGAGACACGGACTGAGGTGTGAGCGGGGATTGCAAAATAAGATGATGACGGTGGTCAACAGTAACAGATGCTCTTCGACCACAAGTGCACCCTTTTGTGCTGTAGTCTAAATATCTGTCGAAGATGAGATGTACATCACAGTTCATCAGTCTAGCATGTACATATGCCGCCACGGCATTCACCAGATTCAGGAGCATGCCAGATATCGGCCAGTTGATGGTCCACAGTATTGCACAAACATCAAGCACTATCAAGTCAGGTTTTTCGCCTGTGCGAGATGACTCTTCAACTTGAAGATAATTCTTAAGTTTCCTGAGCCTATAATGCCAAGTGTTCTGTTGAAGATGACTTCTGTGTCAACAGTTGTGGTTGCTCCCAAGTTAACCCGTTTCCTGGTTGTAGCCATTGTGACCACAGGGCTACTAATTTTATCATGTAATCCCTAGGGTAATTTGTTCTCATAGGCTTGCATACAGTCCTTGCCAATGTGTAGAGCATTCTGGACATTCACAGATGCAGCAGGCAGTTTTCCCGATACAATGTTGAACAGAGTTGGGGAATGACCAGCAGGGTCTAATGGATCAAAGAAAGAAATGTTTTATTTAACGACGCACTCAACACATTTTATTTACGGTTATATTGCGTCAGACATATGGTTAAGGACCACGCAGAGTTTGAGAGGAAACCCGCTGTCGCCACTACATGGGCTACTCTTCCGATTAGCAGCAAGGGATCTTTTATTTGCACTTCCCACAGGCAGGATAGCACAAACCATGGCCTTTGTTGAACCACTTATGGATCACTGGTCGGTGCAAGTGGTTTACACCTACCCATTGAGCCTTGCGGAGCACTCACTCAGGGTTTGGAGTCGGTATCTGGATTAAAAATCCCATGCCTCGACTGGGATCCGAACCCAGTACCTACCAGCCTGTAGACCGATGGCCTGCCACGACGCCACCGAGGCCGGTGTAATGGATCAATGCACTGGTCTAGCTTTTCTCGCAACTTCCGTCTATCAGAGGTGTCAGCCTGGATACGTGCCTTGGATTCCTCCTTATGATGGGTCGGGTGCTCGGACAAATCATCTCGCATAGTTGTCGGGTCACGGATGAGTTGGCTGCAGGAATGCAAGCTGAGAGCCCATCGCTTTGTAGCATTGTCGTTCAAAGTAATTCCTGTCAGGCCACATTGACTATGTCCATACCGCATAAATGTTGATTCTATGAACATATCAGACCAGGTTGAATTCGATGCACCGCAAACATGTCTCATTGTGTGCTGACCCTGCAGAAACAGTGACTGTACGTCTGTTGGAAGGAATTCCATTGACATGAGATAGAACAGACCATACCTTGCATAGTTTACATGTGCTGATGCAAAGAAGTATGGGACCATTTGACCCACATCCCACAAGTGAAGTGGCCAGTCCGATTCTCGTTCAGCTCGAATGAAGACCATCATTATGAGAGTGGGACGCACAAAGCAGTCTACCCATAACGTGGCTGTGTCACGTCTGTTGGATATGTCTGTCAGCATTGCACCCAGCTCCTCATAAATTTCCACATCACCCATGTGTTTACGTAGTAGTTCCTCAGTGAGCATCCTAAATGCTCTCACATTTTGAGGAAATTTCTTATCAGATAACATTTTGTCTACACCACCAAAGGCATGTTTGAGGGTTTCGCTCAGACCACTGTCCATCATGAGCTTGCCAACACTGCCACTAAAGCTCATGATTGTGTGTAATTCTCCCAATCGTGGGCAAATATTGCTGAACACCTGATCTGCTGTTATGACTACAAACTGCTGTCCACAATTTGAACTTAACAACTGAGCTTCAACCCATTGCTGTTTTCAATAATGAAAAATACACCCCAATTCTTCTGTTATTCCTCTAGATGGGTTTATCCACCATAAAAACGTGGAAAAAATGCTGGACTATATATGCTTTCCTGTCTTTGGGAAAAAGTGTTTTGTTTAATGACACCACTAGAGCACATTGATTTATTCATCATCGGCTATTGGATGTCAAACACATTGTCATTTTGACAGTCATAGAGGAAATCCGCGAATTTTTTTCATTAGTAGCAAGGTATCTTTTATATGCACCATCCCACAGACAGGATAGCACATATCACGGCCTTTTGTCGGTGGAAAAGTACATATAAAAGATCCATTGCTGCTAATGGAAAAATAGAGCAGGTTTCCTCTGATGACTACGAGTCAGAATTACTAAATGTTTGACATCCAATAACCTGATGACTACAAATCTGAATTACCAAATGTTTGACATCCAATAGCCGACGATTAATTAATCAATGTTCTCTAGTGGTGTCGTTAAACAAAACAAAGTTTAACTTTCGATTCATACTAGGATTACTACCAAACGCAGTGCCATTGTGACGTCACTACAGCGCATGCCATAGTGACGTCATAGCTTACGATGGTTTCACGATTTCGTAGGCTAAGATAGCTTCGAAAATATGGGCCCAGGGTCCATATTTTCGAAGCTCTCTTAGTAATACGAAATAGTAAAACCATCGTAGGGTGTGACGTCACTACAGCACACGCCATAGTGACGTCATAGCTTACGATAATTTTACGATTTCGTAGGCTAAGATTGCTTCGAAAATATGGGCCCAGATTTATAAGAGGGCAAAGAAGGCAACTGCCCCGCCCCCCCCCCCTAAGGACTAAGGACTTCCTTTATAAAAAAAATGTAATAATTATAAAATTAGTTCATTTTTTTAATTTGTCATGTAATTTAATTTCTATGTTGAGGGGCCCCCAAACCTGAAGTGCCCCCCCCCCCCCCCCCCCCCTCCAAGGTCTAAATCCGGCCCTGACGAAACGGGATGAAAACAAATTACTACGCATTTTTACTTGGATTACAACTAATATTATGAGTAGAATGAGGAAAGTACACGGTGAAAAACTTTCATACCATCTCATTTTCCCCGAATATGATCATAATTTTTGCCCAAATTCGAGGATTTGTCCCCGTCCCCCGTCGCGTATGCTTCTGGGGAGAACAGTAGTTGCCATTGGTCACCGGGATACCTAGACAGATTGTGGCCATGTGTTCCCGCGAAATCTCACGAGATAATAATTGGAGACGTGCGCTGTGAAATTTGTTTAAGAAAATGTGAAATGGTGCTTGTTCTAGGACATCGCTATGTGGTAAAGTTTGTTAGCATCGATTAGATGCACGGCAAGTGGTGACCATATTGATAATTCGTGGGCCAGGCGTCTCCCGGGACGCAAATCTGCTAGCCAGTTGGCTGGTACGTTGATGAAAACAGAAATGAAACCCGACAGGGGTTCGTGTCGTTAAGATCCACGGTTTTTGTTTTTTATGTATGTGTAGTTCTGGTTGCGGTTGCGGATAATTTTGACATGCATATATACTATGAAGGTTTCGAGCATGTCCGTTTCTGGATAGCCAGAGGCCCGACCCGGGACAGAAGTAGTTCTGGTACATACACACACACACACACACACACACACACACACACACACACACACACACATATACACACATACACACACACATATACACACACACACACACACACACACACACACACACACACATATATATATATATATAAAAGAGTTAAACCTGTGTTTTTGTTTAACAACACCACTAAAGCACATTGATTTATTAATCATCGGCTACTGGGTGTCAAACATTTGGTTAATATGACATAGTCTCAGAGAAGAGAAGTTTTTTTTTTTTTAACGGCACCACTAGAGCCTATTGATTTATTAATCATCGGCTATTGGGTGTCAAACATTTGGTTAATCTGACATATAGTCTTAGATTAGATAAGAAAAGTTTGTTTTTGTTTAACGACACCACTAGAGCCTATTGATTTATTAATCATCGGCTATTGGGTGTCAAACATTTGGTTAATCTGACATATAGTCTTAGATTAGATAAGAAAAGTTTGTTTTTGTTTAACGACACCACTAAAGCACATTTATTTATTAATCAGCGGCTGTTGGATGTCAAACATTTAGTTATTTTGACATATAGTTTCAGAGAGAAAACGCGCTACATTTTTCCTTTAGTAGCAAGGGATCAATTATATGCACCATCCCACAGACAGGATAGCACATACCACGACCTTTGATACACCAGTCGTGGTGTATAGTCTTAGAGAGAAAACCCGCTACATTTTTTCTATTAGTAGCAAGGGATTTTTTATATGCACCATTCCACAGACAGGATAGCACATACCACGGCCTTTGATATACCAGTCATGGTGCACTGGGTGGAACGAGAAATAGCCTAGTGGGTCCATCGACGGGGAACCGATCCCAGACCGACCGCGCATCAAGTGGACGCGTTACCACTTGGCAATGTCCCCCCCCCCAAATATATACAGAGAAAGAAATATTTGTTTAACTAAATTATAGCGTATTGCTGGTTTAATGTTACTTCCGCGCATGGAAGGAAGGAAATGTTTTATTTAACGACGCACTCAACACATTTTATTTACGGTTATATGACGTCAGACATATGGTTAAGGACCAAACAGATACTGAGAGAGGAACCCGCTGTCGCCATTTCATGGGCTACTCTTTTCGATTAGCAGCAAGGGATTTTTTTTTATATGCACCATCCCACAGATAGGATAGCACATACCACGGCCTTGTTACATCAGTTGTGGAGCACTGGCTGGAACGAGAAATTGCCCAATGACAGGGATCGACCTTAGACCGACCGCGCATCAAGCGAACACTTTACCACTGGGCTACGTCCCGCCCCTAGGATTAAATGAATGAATGAATGGATGAATGAATGGATGATGGATGGATGAATGGATGAATGGATGAATGGATGGATGAATGGATGAATGAATGAATGAATTTTTAACGACACTCCAACGCGTTACAACAGAAAACTACAAACTAGCTAAGATGGTTGTGACTATGCTCCCATAGGCGTACGGGCTCCCATTTTTATAGAGGGCAGGCTGGCTTTTGCCCGAATTAAACGAAAATGCCCGAATCTGAATGGATTTTCAACGACACCCCAACACTAAAATACACTTCGGCTGTTGGGTGTGAAACAAAGGTAAGTAGGCCTATATGAATATGAATACATAGGCGTACAAGCTCCCATTGTTGTTGTGGGGGTGGGGTGTGGGGTGGGGTGTGTGTGTGTGGGCGTGAGTGCAAGCTGGCTTTTGCCCGAATTAAACGAAAGTCTCCAAATCTAAATAACAACATTTATTTATATTAACATTACTACCAAACAACTATATAGGTTTGCAAACGAATCACAATGCATTTTAACATGGATTACAACTAATTTTGAGGGTAGAATGATGGAAATACATAGTAAAAAGGTCTCAGTTTAGCATATTTCCCCCGAATATCTCTATAATTTTTGCCCGAATTTGAGGATTTGCTCCAGCACAGTTGCAACTCCCCCCCCCCCCCCCCACCTCGCCCTCTGTCCTGTACGCTTATTTATCAATATTTAGATTATATATATATATATATAATTATGGAAAAAAACCAAGTGTAAAAAGCTGTGAAAAAAATGCAATTAAAAAAAAAAATGTTTTGTGTAACGACACCACTAGAGCACATTACAATACAAAAAAGAAGTTTGTTTTGTGTAACGACACAACTAGAGCACAATACAATACAAAACAGAAGTTTGTTTTGTGTAACGACACCACTAGAGCACATTACAATACAAAACAGAATTTTGTTTTGTGTAACGACACCACTAGAGCACATTACAATACAAAAAAGATTTTTGTTTTGTGTAACGACACCACTAGAGCACATTACAATACAGAACAGAAGTTTGTTTTGTGTAACGACACCACTAGAGCACATTACAATACAAAACAGAAGTTTGTTTTGTGTAACGACACCACTAGAGCACATTACAATACAAAAATACAACCAATGCTTAACTTTACCTTAGAAGACAAAAATAGCCCCTTATAATTTTGTTTGTTTTGCTTAACGACACAACTAGAGCACATTCGGCTATTGGATGTCAGACATTGAAACTTTGACATATATTCTTAGAGAGGGAACCCGCTACATTTTTCCATTAGCAGCAAGGGATCTTTTATGCGCACTATCCCACAGACAGGATAGCACATAACATAGCCTTTGATATACCAGTCGTGGTGCACTGGCTGGAACGAGAAATAGCCAAATGGGCCCACAAACTGAAAACGATCCCAAACCGATCGCGCATCAAGCGAGCGCTTTACCAATGGGCTACGTCCCGCCCCTTAGCGCCCCCCCCCCCACCCATGACGTCATTCTAATAAAAGTATTAAACAATTTCGCCACCCAGAGTTCGAAACATTATTTTATATTGTGGGGTCCGAATCGAGAAGCGCCTCTTATATACAACCTCAGTATACAGGGCCGTAGCTTGGAATTTTGTTTGGGGGCGGGGGGGGGGGGGGGGGGGCAACTGAGTAGTTAATAGTCTAAAACTCCTTAAACGGCTAAGACGACAATTTTTTTTAAGTTTCTATAATGCTTTGCGGATTTTTACGGGGGGGGGGGGGGGGGGGACATATTTGCCACTGGAGTATTTTGCCCTCTGGGGTGAATTTGTCCCTAGGGGTAAAGGGCAAATTCATGTTGGGTTTATATGATATATAAAGTAAGTGGGGTCTTTCATTCATTCAGTTTCTATTTGACCATGGACAAGTACAGAAAACGACGAAGAGAGAGAGAGAGAGAGAGAGAGAGAGAGAGAGAGAGAGAGAGAGAGAGAGAGAGAGAGAGAGAGAGAGAGAGAGAGAGAGAGAGAGATATTGACTCAAACTATTATTCTTGGCGTAACTTTATCATTATTAAGACAGCGTATCTTATGGCAGAGAGAACGAAGCAGAAACTGGTGGAATGTAACTGTGTTGCAAACTTTTGACGACAGTATTTGATATTCTTTGTGACAAACTTCAACCATACCTCCAGAAGGAATCACGGGTTCGAGAAGCTTTGACCACACAGCACAGGGTGCCAGTATTTGTATACTACTTGGCTACAACAGCAGAATATCGTACTATTGGTAATCGTTTTGGTATTCACAAATCCACAGTCTGTGGTATTGTACATGAAGAATGCGAAGTACTATGCAAAGAAGTGTTTCCTGACATTGTCAAATTCCCTGAAGGTGATGAACTCAAACAAGTTATCTTAGGCTTTGAAGAAAAATGGAAGTTTCCAAATTGTGCTGGGGAAGTAGATGCGACACACATTCCAACCATTGCTCCTTAAAACTGTCACGCTGACTACGTTAACAGGAAAGGTTGGTACTTGGTAATAATGCAGGCTGTGTGCGATAACACATACCGATTTACAAATGTGTGCATAGGATGGCCTGTCAGAGTACGCGCCGCTAGGGTGTTCTCAAATTCAATGTTAAGAGCTGTAGCAGAAGATAGTCTCCTTCTACCGCAAATATTACAGTGGCAGCGCCGAGTGAGGATAGCTGGAAATGAAGTTGATATACCAGTTGTGCTGATAGGAGACCCAGCCTATCCCATGGCTCCTTAAACCCTACGGAAATAGAGAAGCCCTCACAGAGGAGAAAGCATACTTTAACTATAGACTGAGCCGTGAACGTATGACAATTGAAAATGCCTTTGGTTGCTTCAAGGGAAGGTGGAGAAGATTCATGAAGAGAATAAACGTCGATGTCAACTTTGTTCCAACAATAACAGCAGCTGCCGTAACATTGCATAACATATGTGAAAAGGAAAAAGAGCTGTTTGATCCAAAGTGGTTGAATGAAGTTGATGTGTCTGCTGTACATCAAACGTGTGAACTACAAGAGCAGCCAAATGCCAGTGGAGTGGCCGTTCGTGAAGCACTCACACTTCAGTTTTAATTAAACTGATCCACACTATGTATACACACATGTGAAAATATTGTACTTACATCTTAACCACAAATGACGTTTTTATATTTGATGAAAAAAGTAAAAGAAATGTGACCCCCCCCCCCCCCCCCCCCCCCCCCCCCCCGAAATACAAATATCTTGCATTGACGCTAAAACGTGATACAAAATTACCACTAATTGAAATGTCCTTTCTACTACAAATCTAAACAAATTCCCATATACTATGGCCTGCTAATAATAAACATAAGTTACATAAATCAAAGGCCAAACTACTTTTTTATAGTGTTCATTGTGTGAACGTAGTGCAATTTCTTTTAAATGGTAAGTGATTTTGAAGTATACTATTATTTGGTTAAAAGGTAAAATAAAACCGAAATAAACGCATCTTGTAGCAGCACAAAAATGGATGCCAACGGATCACTAACTGATATAGATTTCCTGCTAAAAATCAGAACACAAAATGTTCAGTACTTGTTACATGAAACATGGTTGTATGTTTCTTGTGGCATGTAATTTTCCCCACGCACTGGGATCAACAATGTGAACACCATTATGATCGTTACACGTTATAGTAAGTACTGTCATCAGCACTCCGAGATGTAAGGTTTTTTTTATTTGCCCCTATAAAATACTTCATAACAGCGTTTATATGACATATTTGCCTCTGAGTGGTATTTTTACCGCGGGTGGTAACAGATTTGCTCCACCTCATAACTTGGGGCAAATTACCACCTAGGGGTATGTTTACCCCAAGGGGGTAAATACGTTTACATGACAAAATTTACCTCCAATAGGTATTTTTGCCCCAGACGGCAAATTTGCCCCAGGGGTATATAGATACATGTAAACAGGGCATAGCTCTGCTAGACAACAAAGCATCCTCTTTTAACATTGCACTGCGAGATCGCAAACTTTAGTGATTTAGGCCCCCTGGTATACACAGCACCACACTACAGGCATTCAGTTTTAGATAAGGGAATCAACCCTCTTTTTTCCCCCAACAAAATCAAGGAAGTTGACCCTCTTCCAACATTACAAAATCTAACAGTCGAATCATTCTGATTCCAACAAATTAAAATAAACAAAAATAATATTATTTTCAATGGAACATGCTCCTGAATGGAAGGAAGGAAGGAAATGTTTTATTTAACGACGCACTCAACGCATTTGATTTACGGTTATATGGCGTCGGACATATGGTTAAGGACCACACAGATATTGAGGGAGGAGACCCGCTGTCGCCACTTCATGGGCTACTCTTTTCGATTAGCAGCAAGATCTTTTATATGCACCATCCCAAAGACATGATAGTACATACCACGGCCTTTGTTACACCAGTTGTGGAGCACTGGCTGGAACGAGAAATAGCCCAATGGGTCCATCGACGAGGATCGATCCTGGACCGACCGCACATCAAGCGAACACTTTACCTCTAGGCTGGGGGGGGGGGGTCGGGGGGGTTCGGACGACCCCCCCCACTGAAGCAAATGGTCCGCTTTTAGAACTAAAAAATATAGGTTTATACATATGAAGTTTCTGGTGGTGCAAAAACAAAATAGAAAAAGGGTCCGCTTGGTTCATATTCGAATCCCCCCCCCCCCCCCCAGGTCCAGATCAAACTACGCCCCTGCAATGGTGTTGTGATCATTTAAGCAACACCTTCAGACATTGTTTAACGACATACCTAGAACATAACCTTCAAAGGGTAATTTGGTGATGGATTTCTGATGGATTTCAGTACACATCTTTTACTAGGTTCAAACGTCAAATTAACGAGTCAGCAACTGTTCTTCCATACTTCTTTGAAGATGACAGAACGCATTAGAGACTATCGACTTAGAATTGATAATAGCAATGTTAAAAGATCATCAATTATATTTCTAAAATTAATAATGTAAATATTTAATCGTTCGCTCACTCGCTCACACCTCTGTCTCTCTCTATTTCTGTCTCTCTCCATCTGATTACAGGGAGGAAAAGTGCAGTAATAAACTCTGGATTGTATACTAGTATAAACAGATTTTATGGCTATACCACCACGGCTTTGTTTTTTTTCGTCTTGAAACGAATTTTATATAAAATTTTATATTGAAATTAGTTTTTGCATACTTCGTAATATTTACACATAACTGATATATGTAAAGCACGAAAATAAGTTGAAATAAATATTAAATAATCATCTTCTACATTTTCTACAAATTGTGGAATTAAAATCACCTGTTAGCACAATCTGAATTTAGAAGAACTCGACTTGCCCCTCCACCTATTGTTTTGTGGAAGAATAAATAACAAATCCAACACTTAATTAATAAAGTTTATTAATAATTTTTGTAGCGTCGTGGCCTCAAAGCTGTAGGGTGTATCCTACCAAATCCTCTGGTCGGCGAGGATGGTTATGACACTCCGGTAGTCGTTGCCAAAAAGGGCCATCTCTCTAACCAGGACCGTTTGTCGGTAGCCTCCTCGGCGCTTAGTTAGTACCAACCCTGTCTTGCCGGCTGTAGACTTGATGGTGTGTACATATGACATTTCTTGTTTGTACATTTAAAACAAATAAAAAATAACTGAACGTTTCAGTCCAAATTTGGATAACTCGATATTCTAATGTGATCCAGAGCATATCAAAAACACAACATTGCTCGACTATACACATCTACCTCTTGTCTATACATCACGACTGGTAAACAACAACAACAATCAAAACAAATAAAATCTCAAAACAACCCAACAACAACATGCAACAAAAAGCAACTCCGACAGTGGACCCATTGGGCTATTTCTCGTTCCAGACAGTGGGCCCATTGGGCTATTTCTCGTTCCAGCCAGTGGGCCCATTGGGCTATTCCTCGTTCCAGCCAGTGGGCCCATTGGGCTATTTCTCGTTCCAGCCAGTGGGCCCATTGGGCTATTTCTCGTTCCAGCCAGTGCACTACGACTGGTATATCAACGGCCGTGATATATGCTATCCTGTCTATAGGATGGTGCATATAAAAAATCCATTGCTTCTAATGGACAAAATGTAGCGGGCTTCCTCTCTAAGACTATATGTCAAAATTATCAAATGTTTGACATACAATGACCGATGATTAATATCAATGTGCTCTACTTGTTTCGTTAAATAAAACAAACGTCCTGTCTATATTCCCTATCCCAAAATCTGTCTATAGGTTTTCAGTGCGGATGTTCGACATTTCATATATCTCTATGTCCACATCATTTTGTCTTGATCCACTTTCAGTCTTAACAAATTACCCATATCCATTGAAGATGGTTGTAGAGTTGAATCTCTGTTCACCTGGTTTGGTAACAAATGCGCCCTTGATTAAGGAATGCAGTTTTAATTGCATTTAATAATTTTAATATTTTAAATAGTATATTACTGCTACATATCCAATGCATATAAACCAAAACCAAAACCAAGCAAATCAACAAAAACCACCATTGTTAGTGCAGGTGGGTACAGAGTATAGACACACTGATAGAGATAATACATCAGTGGACAAGGAAGTGTTTGCATCTTCGTCAAAACTGTAATAATAATAATATTAATAATGTACTACTACTACTACTACTACTACTACTACTACTACTACTACTACTACTACTACTACTGCTGCTGCTGCTCCTGTTGCTGCTGACGATGATGATGATGGTAGTGGTGGTCGCGGTGGTAATAATAACAATAGCAATAATAATAATAATTATGTACTGCTACTACTACTATAACATAACGTAACGTAACGTAACATAACATAATATAATAATAATAATAATAATAATAATAATAATAATAACAATAATGTATATCCATACTGTACAAAACAAAGTCCATAATATGTTTAAGACAAAATAGTATAAGTTCCAAATTCTGTATGCACGTTATCCAGTCATGGACGGAGGTGCCGGCCAATGCCGGCTCTTGTGCCCACGACAGGCGTGCGCTACAACAGCTTGTTCTGAATGTGCACGTAAAACCCTATGACCTGAGCTGACCTGCACGCTACATCTGTTAGGACCCGACAAGGCGAGCTACAGAAGATTCATGTGTCACATTAATCAAACTAGGGTGGGGATAGGTCAGGTTTTAGTATCGTGTCATGAGCTAGCTTTGATTTAGTAAGCTAGTCTGGACGTGGCAGTCCTCTTGGTGCCGGTGCAAGTAAATGATCTCCATGAGAGTGGCTGTGTTAACATTTCGCTGTTATAGGCTTCAGATTATATTGGAAAAAGCAAGGACCATGTTTTATTTAAGGACAAACTCAACACATTTTTATTCTGTGTTATATCACGAATTAAAGTAAAAACCGAGTGCTACAGACATTAGTATACGACCGCAAAAAATATACAGACACTCGTGTTAAGTATTCCTGACAAAATGTTTTGAGTAGTTTTTATGATTATTTTCTATCTAGTAAATCATCGGATATGGTCTTCTCTTCATGGCGTGTATTTGAGAGAGTAATAGAACCCACGGAAACCGGTCCAGTTTACTCCGTCCGCGTATGTGGAGTGGTTTCCTCTCAGGTACGCGCCGTTCAGGTTGGACGAATGACATACATGGTACCACCAGGCGCCTCTAAACGTCTGTGCACAGCTGTTATCATCCCAGGTATCATGGTCTGCATCTTTGGTCGAGAAATTGAATCCGACGTGACTAGTTAGGGAATCGCCTGAAAAACAAAATCCAGAGTTTTTCATTTTAAAGGGATTTTCATCACGTACTCGGAATTCCGAAATTGATGACAAATATCCGGAATTTTTTAAAATTCACTCGAAATATTTTTTAAGCAACTAATTCTTATTACATTCTACATTCTTAGAATTAAATACCTTTATCACTCATTTCAACTTGAGCTCCGTTTTGTCTAGTTTTGTGCCATTATCAAGGCCGCGGGCGTGTCTATTGTCAACAGCCGACCAATGAAAATGTCGAGTAAACTGAAGCCATATATGAAAATTTAAGATATGAATATATTTTAAATATCATAGATGTATGTTCCTGCGGGGCAGGCATCGGTTCTATGGCGATGTATGCAGTTTTGCCACCGTGGATGAAAACATGAATATACAACAGAAGAATGCTACGATCTTTCCATTGGCTTTCACATGCAACATTTGACTAAATAATATTTGGCTACCACTATATGACGCATCCATGACATTAATACACCTACCGATATTATTTTATTCAAGTAAGTTAATAACGCGATGTTTTTTATGAGGAAGTTCCAATTCACATATAAATAATGATATACTCATTTGTATTATTATTTTGCAAATATTTTTCGCACTGTTTAAAATTACTTTTATGAAAATGACATTTTCGCGCACTTTAAATTATTGTTTTGAAAAGGGCGTTCGCAAGCATAAAAATGAAAATATCAGAAAATTGTCGCCCTGAGTCCTGAGTTTACAACCACTGTAAAATGTTTCCGACCAATAGAGCCTTTTGGATAACGTAACACACAAATTAAATACAATTTCTTGTTTAAAATATCACTGTCTGTATTCACAAGATGTTTGTTGTTGTCCTAATGCTTGTAGTAGCCCAAACCGGATTTTACCTCCCAATAATTTCGTACGTTCGAAAAAATATATATCACAAATTAAAGTAAAAGCTGAGTGCTACAAACATTAGTTCACGACAGCAAACAAATTCGATATACAGACACTGGTATTTTAAACAAGGAAATGTATTTAGTGTGAAATAGTAATCGCCGCAAGGCTCTGTTATCGCAAACATCTTACAATGGCTGCAGACTCTGTATTTAGTGTGAAATAGTAATCGCCAACAAGGCTCTGTTATCGCAAACATATTACAATGGCTGCAGACTCTGTATTTAGTGTGAAATAGTAATCGCCAACAAGACTCTGTTAGTGTTATCGCAAACATCTTACAATGGCTGCAAACTATGTATTTAGTGTGAAATAGTAATCGCCAACAAGGCTCTGTTATCGCAAACATATTACAATGGCTGCAAACTCTGTATTTAGTGTGAAATAGTAATCGCCAACAAGGCTCTGTTATCGCAAACATCTTACAATGGCTGCAAACTCTGTATTTAGTGTGAAATAGTAATCGCCAACAAGGCTCTGTTATCGCAAACATCTTACAATGGCTGCAAACTCTGTATTTAGTGTGAAATAGTAATCGCCAACAAGGCTCTGTTATCGCAAACATCTTACAATGGCTGCAAACTCTGTATTTAGTGTGAAATAGTAATCGCCAACAAGGCTCTGTTATCGCAAACATCTTACAATGGCTGCAAACTCTGTATTTAGTGTGAAATAGTAATCGCCAACAAGGCTCTGTTATCGCAAACATCTTACAATGGCTGCAAACTCGGGACAGTCCCTTTAAGGCTCTGTTATCGCAAACATCTTACAATGGCTTCAAACTCAAGACAGTCACTTTAAGGCTCTGTTATCGCAAACGTCTTACAATGGCTGCAAACTCAGGACAGTCCCTTTAACATCCTACTGATTTAAGAATAGTGAAACGTGGAAATACAAGGGTTAATGTAATCGGCCACACTCTGATTTAAAACACAGATTTAATTTAAGCCGGAGATTCGAACATACAAGAAAGAATAAAAAAAAAAAAATTAACATCTTTCTGTGTTGAAAATAAAGAAACACGGAAATACAAGGGTTGGTGTTATTGTCCAAAATGAACAAACACCGATTTGAGACAGAGGTTATGACAAGTTAAAATGATGAATGAATGAATGAATGAATGAATGCATGTTTAACGACACCCCAGCACGAAAAATAAATCGTCTATTGGGTGTCAAACTATGGTAATGCAAACAAATAAAGTGATGATCAACATCAATATAAAAATGTAAGATTTAAATAAAAACACAGTGTAAAAAACTGTGCAAAAATACAAATATCAAAGATAGATACTGACTTTTATTCAAAATTTTAATTATATCTCGAAGAAAACAAGGGGATTTGTGCTGTATTGGCCATTCTCAAAGAGAATGTTACACCCCTGCACCACGGTGAGGTTACAGCACGCGCAGGGGAGTTAAAATGATTGTGTTAACATATTACTGTTAACATATTTTGAGAATAGAGAAACGTGGAAATAAAAGAGTTAAAATCATTGTGCTGACATCTTACTGATAAATATTCCAAACCGATTTAAAGGGACATTCCTGAGTTTGCTGCATTGTAAGATGTTTCCGACTAATAAACTATTTCTACGATTAAATTTACATATTAAATATAGTTTCTTTTTTAGAATATCAGTGTCTGTATAATCAATGTGATTATGGTCGTCTTAATATTTGTAAGAAGCTCAAACTGGATTTTGTCTTCAAATAATGTCGTACGTACGACAAAAACATATTTTAGGAAATAAAATGAAATTTAACCTAGTACAAATTTTAGGACTATCAGAAACACGTTTAATATACAGCCACCAATATTTTATGCAGACAAATATATTTGATATGTAATTACAATCGTTATAAAGTCTCTGTTAGTCGATAACATCTTAAAAGTTGCAGCAAACTCGAGAATGCCCCTTTAAGACAGCAGTTCGAACATCTTACAATTTATGAATTAAAAACACGTCGAAATACAATGAATAATGTTATTGTCAGAAATGATTTTTTTTTTTAAAGACGATTCGAAACCATAATTGTGTTATGTTCTTACTAACTTAAGAATAGAGAAACACGAAACTACATTGATTATTGTTATTGTCCAAAAATTAACAAACTCTGATGTAAGACAGAGGTTCGAACATACTATCTTCAGTTAATACCATTGTGTTAACATCTTAAGGATTTAAGAATAGAGAAAAACGGAAATACAAGTGTTAATGTTATTGTTCAAACTCTGAATTAAGACAGAGGTTTGAACAAACAAGAGTTAACATCATTATTAACATCTTACTGATTTAGGAATAGACAAACGTGGAAATACAAGAGTTAATGATATCGTCGAAACGGAGCAATTTCTGATTAAAAGAGAGATTCGAAGCTACAAGATTTAAAATCATTGTGTTACATCTGGCTGATTTAAGGATAGGGGAACGCGCAAATACTGATTTAAGAATAACGACACCACTAGAGCACATTGATTAATCATCGGCTATTGGACGTCAAACATTTAGTAATTCTGACTCGTAGTCATCAGAGGAAACCCGCTACATTTTTCCTAATGCAGAAAGGGATCTTTCATGTGCAGTTTCCCCACAGACAGGAAACATTTAAGAATAGAGAAACATAGAAATAAGCTATAAGGGTTAATGTTATTGTCCAAACACTGATGGAAGACATAGAGTTAACACCTTACTGATTTAAGAATAGAGAAACGTGGAAATACAAGGGTTAATCACAATGTTATTGTCAAAAGTTAACAAACTCTGATTTAAAAAAAGAAGTTAATTTCGATTGTGTTAACATCTCAATGATTCAAGAATAGAGAAACGCGGAAATACAACGGTTCATATTATCATCCAAAATCTGATTTAAAACACAGGTTCGAACATACAAGAGTTAAAATCAACATCTTACTGTTTGGAGAATTGAGAAACACGGAAATAAATGGATTAATCACAATGTTATTGTCAAAAGTGAATTTCATTGCGTTAACATCTGATTCGAGAATCGAGACGCGTGGAAATACAAGGGTTAATGTTATCATCCAAACTCGGATTTAAGACATAGGCATAGGCGTACGGACTCCCTTTTTTGGGGTGTGTGGGGTGTGGGGGTGTGTGTGTGTGTGTGTGTGTGTGTGTGTGGGCAGACTGGCTTTTACCCGAATTAAACGAAAATGCCCGAATCTGGAAAATATAATTTTATCATATATATTAGCATTACTAGTAAACAACAAACGAATCACTACTCATTTTTACATGGATTACAACTAATTTTGAGGGTTGTATAATAGAAATACATGGTAAAAAGGTCTCGGGTTAGCATATTTTGCCCGAATATCTATATAGCTTTTGCCCGAATTTGAGGTTTTGCTCAAGCGCTGGGGAGGGGGGGGGGGGGGGGGGGGCAGTTGCCGCCTCTTGCCCCCTGTCTCGTACGCTTATGGACATAGAGTTAAGACCGTACTGATTTAAGAATAGAGAAACGCGGAAATACAAGGGTTAACGTGATCGTCCACACTCTGATTTAAGATATAAAGTTAACACTATACTGATTTAAGAATAGAGAAACGCGGAGATACAAGGGTTAACGTAATCGTCCACACTGAGCAAACTCTTAGATTTAAAATATAGAGTTAACATCTTACTGATTTAAGAATAGAGAAACGCGGAGATACAAGGGTTAACGTAATCGTCCACACTCTGATTTAAGACATAAGCGTTAACACCGTACTGATTTAAGAATAGAGAAACGCGGAGATACAAGGGTTAACGTGATCGTCCACACTCTGATTTAAGACATAAGAGTTAACACTTTTACTGATTTAAAAATAGAGAAATGCGGAAATACAAGGGTTAACGTGATCGTCCACACTCTGAGATTTAAGACATAAGAGTTAACACTTTTACTGATTTAAGAATAGAGAAACGCGGAAATACAAGGGTTAACGTGATCGTCCACACTCTGATTTAAGAGATACGGAGACACAGAAGTTGATATGAACGTATAAACACTGTGTTAACAGCTCACTGAATTAAGACTAATGCTGAATGACATGTCTTTGATTCCGCCGGCCACAAAGGAATATTCTCGGCTCTTTAGAGGCCACAATCGCGAGTACTTGACGCGTGCCGGGAATTAATGAAGATAACTGGCCGTATAAGAGGCTCTAGTCGACATTTGTGAATTCATATTATTATAGGATTTTTTTCCCCAGTCCTAAGATCCGTTAATAACGCTGCCTGATGGTGTGGAGTTTTTTTTGATGTTTCATATTACGCGCGGACGTTTAAAGACATTTTCCTCATAGAAATGGTCTTATTATTGAGTGCGGAATAAATGAAAAGGTTGTGTTTTATTATAAGGCCATAATATAAAATATGTTATAGATTTTCATTCAATTTTTTTTTAACTTCAAAATGAAGGCGGGTTGTGAAATTTTATTTGTTATGTTTTCAGGATGTTAGAAGTACAGCACATCGAGCAAAAATTGATCTATAAAAAACGCCACCCTAAAAAAAAAAAACCAACAATAAAAAATAAAAACCCAAAAACAAAACAACCCCCCCCCCCAAAAAAAAAAAACCCCCAAACAAACAACAACAACACAACAACAACAACAACAACATCAAAACAACAGCAGCAACAACAACAACAACAACAAATCTTGTATTTTCTAAAATGTCCATGTTGATCAGTTAGTATTTCAGTTGTATAATGTTGGGAAAAGTCTTTTTATAGGCTGTTGACCAATCCTATCTGTTATTATAAACAAAAATAAATATTGTTTAAACAACAACAACAACAACAACAACAACAACGCCCCCTCCCAACCCCCCCCCCAACACACCCCCCAAAACCAACAAAAAAACCCCAAAGCACCCCCCCCCCCCCCCCCCCCAAAAAAAAAAAAACCCCAAAAAAACGAAACAACCCAAACAAATAAAAGAAACCCATTCCCAATAAAAATAAAACAACAACCGGAGGGGGATTCTACATAAAATTCCCAAATGGAAAAGCAATCTCCAGATCTATACCAACTGAATCACTCTAAATACTTCAGAGACAACATGCAGAATGCTTGCCACCACAAGACCAACAGGGCGAACCACTCCAGGACTATGAAGACTGGGAAACTGAAGATTTTACCACCACCATAGACCTGCCAGGAGTTGGTAACAAGGAGGAACACACAGAGGCAGAACTCAAAGCCCTTACCCTTGAGGTGTTGGACAGGGATTACCACAGAGATTCCTGGATATCTATACAGATAGCTCTGCTGAAAATGCTGTCAAAAATGGAGGAGGGGGTGTCTTTATCAGATATGTTGATGGAAGCTTCACATCGAAGTCCATCGCAACTGGATATCTCTCCACCAACTTCGGAGCTGAGGCATGTGCACTACTTGAAGCAGCTAAAGTACTAAACTTACAAGACAAATTGTCTCCCAACACCGTTTTCCTTACAGACTGCAGATCTCTACTACAGAGCCTCCAGACACATTGTGGCGAACATATCCTGTTGGAATATCAGGAGGGAACTTCAAGATATGTTAAAAAGAACAAACATAATCCTTCAATGGATACCATCCCACTGTGGCGTGCCAGGCAATGAAGAAGCAGACAGGCTCTCAAAAACAGGAAGCAAACTTCAGCAGGTATCTCAACCCACATCATACTCGGAGGTGAAAACCATCATAAAGAACCGCTTTAACACCAACTGGAATATACGGATGGAAGTGGAAAAAGAGGATAACCTTGAGTCACTGGACAGAACACAGCAAGTAATCATCTTTAGAATGAGGACTGGCCACTGTCACCTGCTCTCCCACCTCTATAGACTCGACTTGCCCACACTGATGAATGTCCCTGTGGTACAGATGTCCAAACGCCTGAACACATTCTTCAGTTCTGTCCATCATATAGCACCCTGAGACAAGAAACCTGGCCGTATCCGGTGGACCTAAAAGAGAAACTTTGGGGACCGACGTCGTCCCTTCGACGGACAGCGGACTTCCTGGTGAGAACAGGACTGGAAGTCTGAGCATGGCCTTGGGAACGCAGAAGAAGAAGAAGAAGGATCACTCTCTTCAAACATTAAAGCTGAAGCAAAAGCAGTCCATGAAGCACTAGAGATCCTCAGCCAAGAACTCTTCTCACCATCACATGCAGTAATCTTCACCGACTGCAGATCAGTAATCCGAAAGTTCCCGTCTCCAGAAGACACAACGTCACGAAAAATCTATACCCTACTGTCACAGCTATCAACAACCACAACAACATTCTTGCAGTGGATCCCAGCACACTGCAACATTGCTGGAAACGAAAAAGCAGATTCATTAGCAAAATGTGGAAGCAAGTTGATTCAGAAAACAGACCCCACCTCTTATCAAGAAATCAAGACTATGATCAAGCGAAAACAGAAGGCAAGATGGAAAACACTACAAGGAGTGACAAACCACGACCCATGGGAGACAATTGAAAGACGAGCCCAGACTACAATCTTCAGGCTTCGGACACGCCACTGCCGCCTAAACTTCCATCTCCACAAGCTTAATATATGTCACACAAGCGACCGTCAGTGTGGTACAGGCCTGCAAATACCAGAACATATCCTACAACAATGTCCACTACACAACTCGGAGAGAAGCCACTTCTGGCCGCATGAAACAGAATCAGAAGCTCTGGGGATCCAAGGAGGACCTGCAAACAACTGCCAAATTCATCACTCAAATCGGAATATCTGTATGAGATAATGTTTACAAATTTGAACGAAGAAGAAGAAGAAGAAAAACAGCAACCCAAGGGCGGACCTTTATCCTCGATGCGAGCAGAAATAATAATGAAGGATTTATTTTATTATGACCCAATTCAACATTTTATTTCATGAGACAGTTGTTAAATCACCTACTTTAATACTGGTAGGTGCTGAGTTCGTACTGCAGTGTCGCATTCAGCCCATTGTGGGGTTTCACAATGTTCCACGTGGAGGTATAACACCACTAGTCTACAGCGACCCCGTCCTTTAACGACTATAAGTTAACGTATATAAATTATGAATTCCGATATACTAGTATTAAATTTTTCATCTTGGCTGTATACATAATATGCTTACTATCACCTGTAACCCTGTCCCAGCTATTTCCCTCCCATGAGACTATCCAAGTTTCAACAGTCTGATTCGTATACATGTACCATACATATTTGACGCATTTATTTGTATGAAAGAAGGACCCTGTTCCTCAGTGTGAACATTATCAGTGTACACTGACTGTGCGCCACATTTTGGAGGCGTGTAATCATCTGAAGCCGACGAGAAATGATATATATATATATATATATATATATATATATATATATATATATATATATATATATATATATATATATATATATATTTGGTATTAAATGTTTTTGAATCTTCTAAATTCCACCGAAATTAATTTTAAAGTTCTTATAACACTTTGATTTGTATATAAAGTTTTAAAATATACTTACCTCGATATATGTATTGTATTATACCCCCCCCCCCCCCCCCCCCCCACCGGTCTTTGCGCTGTAGTTTTAATCATAATAGTTACATATACTTACGTTTTCTGACACCCAAATGCCGATGTGTATTTTTGATGAAACACTTATAAGGCTAATCTTATTGGCAGACGACTCAAATACTTTGTATTGTACCCATACTGACCAAAAAACAAATATATATATATTTTGAGGTTCCCCAATTATAGAAAATATCAAAATTAAAATTACAGTGACAGACCCAAATATCATATCTCAGCAGATTAAAAATTAAAAGAAGTTTGTTTTGTTTAACGACACCACTAGAGCACATTGATTAATTAATCATCGGCTATTGGATGTTAAAAATTTGGTAATTTTGACTCGTCGTAGTCATCAGAGGAAACCCGCAACATTTTGTCCTAATGCTGCAAGGATCTTTTATATGCACTTTCCCACAGACAGGAAAGCACATACCACGGTATTTGACCAGTTGTGGTGCACTGGCTCATGCGAACCAAGAACCTCAAGCGAGCACTCAATCGACTGAGCTAAATCCCGCACCCTCAGCAGGTTAAAGTTCGAAGAACACCAACCTTTCACGTTTAGTGATAGTTAACGCTACCAATCTTGCCATTGGTGATAAATATATAGATGACAGGAATTGTTGTGACAAAATGTTATTTCATATGGCCAGTAAATTTATGTAATTTAATTTGAACTAGTGACGTAGTTTCAATGTACTATCTACTATTATGTTCCAAATATAATGCTGTTTACGATATGATTATATGGTGGTGGCCATCTTGGGAAATGGCCACCGTGTGAATCGCACGCAATTTTCAGACTGTCATTTGGTAGAAATAAACCAAATAACTTCCGGCTGGGTCAAAATTCGAGGTGCACGGAACTTTTGATAGCGAAGATAACACCACAAGTTCTGTGATTGGTTATAAATGTGAGTTTCATTTGGGCTAAAAATGTAAGCAAGTTTATTTCATCTAATACCACTGTGTCAACTAGCGTTGTGCTTGAAACATGTATGGGGTATCTGTAAAAAAATTACTCAAATTACGGGTGTTGTAAAAACGTCTGGCTATACCGAAAATGAGCCATGAAAGATACCATTTTCTTCAGTTAATACTTTGAGGTAGGGGTTGTGGGTCATAGTTTGGTTGATATATTGTATATAGTGTTTTTAAACAAAAATCAATGTGCTCTAGTGGCGTCGTTAAATAAAACAAACTAACTTTTTGTTTTGTTTTTAAACACAAACGTTTACGGTCACAGTCAAATAATGTTTATGATATGTAAACACATTTACTCATTTGTTACCAAGCTGTGATGGCCGAGTGGTTAAGGCGTTGGACTAGAAATCCAATGGGATCTTCCCGCGTAGGTTCAAATCCTACTCACAGCGAATATTTATTTTTCTTTTATTCTTGTTTATGAAAATTGGGTCTCTTTGAAAATTGTTTTGATTTCATTTACATCTATGTCAAAATATACCATTAGCTTGAAAGAAAGAAAAGAAAGAAATGTTTTATTTAACGACGCACTCAGCATATTGTATTTACGGTTATATGGCGTCAGACATATGATTAAGGACCACACAGATATTGAGAGAGGAAACCCGCTGTCACCACTTCATGGGCTACTCTTTTCGAGTAGCAGCAAGGGATTTTTATATGCACCATCCCACAGACAGGGTAGTACATACCACATCCTTTGGTATACCAGTCGTGGTGCACTGGTTGGACCATTAGCTTGATTGCTTGGCTTGTGTTTCACAGTATACATTTCAATAAAATATAACAAAACCGGAATAATTGTGATATATTTAGCATTATTATATTTTATTTTATTGAGATAACTCCTGTTTTTATTTTCATCAGTCACAGCCTCAAGGATGAAGCGACGCGAACGTAATACACCGGCCTCGGTGGTGTCGTGGTTAAGCCATCAGACATAAGGCTGGTGGGTACTGGGTTCGCAGCCCGGCACCGGCTCCCACCCAGAGCGGGTTTTAACGACTCAGTGAGTAGGTGTAAAACCACTACACTCTCTTCTTTCTCACTAACCACTAACAACTAACCCACTGCCCTGGACAGACAGCCCAGATAACTGAGGTGTGTGCCCAAGACATCGTGCTTGAACCTTAATTGGATATAAGCACGAAAATAAGTTGAAATGAAATGAATGCGTTACACTTCAGTAATTAAATCGAAATTTCCATGCAGCAGTTACAGTAATTATTTTGTAGATATTACAATTATAAAACTGGAAAATATCCATTCGACTCTACATTGTACAGAGATACGGTCTTGATTAGATTTACTATCATCACGGTTTATAGTTAGACAGCAGGGCCGTAGCTAGGATTTTTTGTTTGGGGGAGGGGGGGGGGCAACTGAGTAGTTAATAGTCTAAAACTCCTTAAAGGGTCAAGGATAGAATTTTTTTTAAGTTTCTATACACCCCCGCCCCCGTCCCGCTAGCTACGGCCCTGGACAGGGCATATATCTAAAATAACAAAATCTCGTCTGCATTTCTTTATCCTTAGCTATAGTGCAATATCCGACTCGGTTTCTATCGAGTTAACCATTGTTAATTGTACAAATTGAATCTTTCATGCTATGGTTTAATGACTTAGAAAGCCATACCGGCTTATTTGAAAAGTATTCTGCATGGCGTGGTTGTAAAATATTTACACTTCATTTAGCCTGCAGCCCGCTTGTAATTGTGGTGCTTTTCTGGCATAGATCGAGGATATCTATTCAATTAAGGTCCAGCCAACCACGTGACCTGGGGGCCATGTGCGATATGTCTTTGGTTATCCGTCCCGCTCATCGGTTTTTCCAAAAGATGTGTGAAAAATTAGAAAAGCAATTTGTTTTCTCTTCTAGAGGCACCATGAAGAGTCGTTTCAATTGTGCTGCCTGTGATCGGGTGACGAAAAACAATTGTGAAAATTCCCCAGAGTTCTCAGTCCTCACGACCCAACGTTATCTCGAGTGACGGCCACTACCACGCACCGCGATCACTCAATTTAGTCGTGGCCAACCGCGCCAGTGATGGCGAAGAGTTTTATTAGTTTTGCTAGACCGAGTGAAAGTTAGCTTGCAGGGGCGTAGGCTAGGGGAGTTTGGGGTTTCGACCCCCCCCCCCCCCCCCCCCCCCCCCCCCCCCCCCCCCCCCCCCCCCCCCCCCCCCCCCCCCCCCCCCCCCCCCAAGGCCCAGATCACGCTACGCCCCTGGCTTGGGAAGCTTTCCATCACTTTGGTTTGGAAAATTCAAAGAAGTATTTTCTAGAACACGCGGTTCTCCTTTCTTTCTCGTATTGTCGAACGCATATAAACGCTTTTGTTTGTTTACACCCTTCCTTTTTTTTTCTTTCTTTCATTCCTTCTTTCTCTTTGAATAATATTCATTTCTGTTCATATCTAAACTGCATAGCTATATTACTGTTTTGATATGTACAGGCGCGTTGCAAGACATAGGTTTTGGGAACCAAAACAGGCGTACGGGCTCCTATTGTTTTAGGGGGGGGGGGGGGGGGGGTGAGGCTGGCTTTTGCCCGAATTAAACGAAAATACCCGAATCTGAATAACACCATTTATTCATACTAGCATTACTACCTAACAGTTATATATGGATGCAAACGAATCACTTCGTATTTTTACAGGGATGACAACTAACAATGAGGGTAGAATGATGGAAATACATGGTAAAAAGGCCTTAGGTTAGCACATTTTGTCAGAATATCTGTGTCATTTTTGCCCGAATTTAAGGTTTTTCTCCAACCCCCCTACCCGCCCCTGTCTCGTAAGCTTATTAGCCTAACCCGCCCCCACCCCCGAGTATCTGCTCAAGCGATTTCTCTCTTTTTGTAATGTATTTTTTTCCGAAGGAGCATGACTCGACCTTTCTAGAAACCTCTCCCCAATTCATAACATTTTGCACATGCGCCTGATATATGGATTATGGAAAAAGCCTCGTATGTTGAAAAACGTGTGCCTAATCCATTTGTTTTTCAAAAGCAGTGAGATATGTGTCAAGAAGAAGCAATGAGGAAATTAGAGTCTTTCAGATATCCTAAACAAGTGGATCCTTCATGGTGACGATGGCGACAACAGGAAGTCAAGGATAGCAGACGACCGCATTAAAATTTTGTCTAAAGGGAGTTCGTTACCACATTTATAATAACATTTTGGAGTAAAGTTATTTCAGTTTTAAAACATTAACTGCGTTTTTTCCATTTACACTTTTTTTTTGCTTTCTTTTTTCTGCAGTTCTTCGCCTCATTAAAAAAAAAATAGTTATACAATATAATAGCTCATTATGAAAACGAACTCTTGTGAAAAATATTAATCTCTCTGCTTCTATCATGTTCTCCTTTATCCCCCTATATCTGTCCATCTCTCTCTCTCTCTCTCTCTCTCTCTCTCTCTCTCTCTCTCTCTCTCTCTCTCTCTCTCTTCCATATTCATCAGTGAATAATACCACTGTATTATCAGTGTTGCAACTCATTTGGACAGATCTTTTAATATAAACGCCAGCTGTTCACCAATCCAATACCAATTAATTGTTGGTCATAATTTATTGTTTAAATCAACTTGAGGACAGCACAATCATGCTTAGAACTACTCTTCTCAAGCCTCGTAATCACGACGTTGTATTAACTTCAAACTGGGAAGTAAAACGTGCATTGCGTTTGGCCCAGGAGGTGATAGATTTACCTCATACGTTTTGGTCATAATTTATTGCTTAAATCAACAAGCTGACAGCACAGACCATGCTTTTGCTCTACACAAACCCAACAATGTGGACTTTTGCATTAACTTCAAACTGGGCAGTGAATTAACGTACATTGCCTGTGAACCGGGAGGAGGTTTAATTTACCTCCATCTCCGTAAGACTTCTAACATTTCTTGGGGGCTTTTGTTTCTAGCGTCTTTGGAAACACGCTGCCTCTGTGAGACGCTTTGACTTTTCCTTTGTGAAGGAATTAATGCTTAACCCTGGACAACAAATCGATATATCATTAGAGTGAATTTCATTACGTTCAGACAAGTGCGCATCTCATCGAGGCATTATCTTTATTCACTTCCCACGGCTCTAAGTGAAATCGCCATACGGCTTCGTTAGCCGGATCGCACGCGGGTCCGAGACTAAACAGAGCAGGATATTCGAGTCTCGCTGACGTACAATAAGACACAGGTGTCCAACAGCAGGAATTGTAGTAACCGAAGGTTAGTGTGCTATGTACCTTATATGTATGCATATTATCCAATATTATAATATATGTAATTATATATATATATATATATATATATATATATATATATATATATATATATATATATATGTCTGTATATATATATATATATATATATATATATATATATATATATATATATATATATATATATCCACGTTATCCCCGACAGCAGGTTATTATTAAATTTTCGTGTTCTATTGCTTCTTTCTGTCGGTGTAATTAATAAATTGTTAACTTTTTCGGTCACATTTACATCATCATCACCGTTACCTCTGTCGTAATCATCATCACTATTATAACTACTGCTACTACTACTACTAGGGTCTCCACGAGTACTCGAGTACTCGGGCACGGGTCGAGTCTAGCAAGACTCGAGTCCGTTCACAGGACTCGAGTACCCGTGCAAGGTGGAATATAATGATCAACTATAATACAATGGCCAATGTAGGACAATAATTTTAGCAGTAAATAATTGACGATATAAGTTACACAATAATTATATGATCATGCACTAGTTTCGTCTGTCACAACACTGAACATATCAACCGGTTTCTAAATGCAATACAATGGCATGATTTGGCATCCATTTTCAGCGCTGGAATTAAGATGCATAATGGTATTTAACTTTAGTCCTTAATCTCATCATAATCTAGTGTAAAGTGTCGGGTACTCGGGTCCGGGTCGAGTTTGACCCTCGATTACTCGAGTCCCATATTTTGGAATCGTGGAGGCCCTAACTACTATTATTATTAATAATATTATAACTACTACCCTGTTACGTTTGGATCTTGATCGAACCAGTACTAGAAATAATTATGTAACTCCGGTGGCTTGGGGTCAGAATCTCGCACCTCTATATATTCTGTTCACGTGTTGTGGCGTGTGTGAGCAAGGTAGCGTGTTTGAGAATGAACGTTTTTGTATAAATGCCGTTTTTTAAGGAAGTCTGTTCTCTTGAAGTATGTATATGTATTTATAATCCGTTTGTGTTTGAATAATCATCTGTATTGTGACGTACGCAGAACGGCGTATACTGACATATATAAGCTATGTATTTTACCATATTCTGTATGCATACTTACGTATGGATAGATCGTTTACAATTTGTTCAGTGAACTGCTGGGGATTTGCGGATGTTAAAAAGAGAAAAGATGTCTTTAATTATTTACGGTCAAACCGGTTCTCAGTTTACTGTCTTCAAGATGCCCATTTCACAAAAGAAAAAGAACTGTTTATTCGTGCAGAGTGGGGGTTTGAATGTATTTTTAATTGTAAAAATAGGCAATCACGCGGAGTTGCAATATTGTTAAATAATAATTCTGAATATAAAATAGATACAATATTTAGAGATGGCAATGGAAATTTACTCATTGTAGATACAACAATTTGTAGTCTACGTTTAACTTGAGTAAACCTATATGGTCCAAATACAGATAATCAAGATTTTTACAAGCTAATTTTACAACAAGTAAAATTGCTTAATAATACAAATTATTTACTCGAGGTTGACAGGAATCTGGTTTTAAACCCATACATCGATACACTCAACTACGTAAAGGTTAATAATCCAAATGCACGCGAAGCAGTATTAGAGATGATTAGTGAGCTAGATCTTGTTGATGTCTGGAGAGACCATAACTCCGAACTTCGTAAATATTAATAATCCAAATGCACGCGAAGCAGTATTAGAGATGATTAGTGAGCTAGATCTTGTTGATGTCTGGAGAGACCATAACTCCGAACTTCGTAAATATTAATAATCCAAATGCACGCGAAGCAGTATTAGAGATGATTAGTGAGCTAGATCTTGTTGATGTCTGGAGAGACCATAACTCCGAACTTCGTAAATATTAATAATCCAAATGCACGCGAAGCAGTATTAGAGATGATTAGTGAGCTAGATCTTGTTGATGTCTGGAGAGACCATAAGAGACATGGAGGAGGAACACACCATTGAAACAGGCCAGATCAGATTTTTTCTTAATATCAAATTCACTATATTCGTTTGTAACGAACTCTAATATACATTGTGTTTATAGAACTGATCATTCTATGCTTAATCTTAATACCTATTGGAAATTTAATAATTCACTTTTAAAAAATAAATCTTACTTAACAATAATAAAAAACCGTAATTACTAGTGTTAAAAGACAGTATGTAGTACTAGTCTACAATCTAGTATGTAGTACTAGTCTACATTCTGGAAGCAATCGATAATATCCCCCTAACGGAAATTGATTTTCAAATTAATCATCAATTATTTTTAGAAGTTTTAGAAGATTTCCTACTCATCTTATTTGAAAAAAGAAAACAGTAAACGGGAAAATAAATTAATTGAAGAAATAGAATCCTTCAGGGGCGTAGTGTGATCTGGACCTGGGGGGGGGGGGGGGGGGGGGTTCGAATATGAACCAAGTGGACCTTTTTTAAATTTTGTTTTTGCACCACCAGAAACTCCATATGTATAAACCTGTATGTTTTAGTTCTGAAGCGGACCATTTACTTCAGCGGGGTGTGTGTGTGGGGGGGGGGGGGGGGGGGGGGGGGGGGGGGGGGGGGGGGTGGGGGGTGTGTGTGTGTGTGTGGGGGGGGGGTGTTCATCCGAACCCACCGAACCCCACTAGCTTACGCCCCAATCCTTAGAAAAAAGCGACCATTTAGATTTTAAAAAACATTAATTCAAAACGAAATGATTTAGAAAACTTGCGTCAAAAAACATTGGAAAGTGTATACATCAAATCGAGAGCTAGATGGATAGAAGAGGGTGAACGCATTATTAATTACTTCTGTAACTTAGAAAATAGACATTTTATTAGTAAATCCATAACTGTTATTGAACAAAAAGATAGTTCTATTATTACAGATAAAAATGAAATTATGAACGAAACAAAATAATTTTATCAAAAGCTTTATTCTCCTAAAAAAATATAAGAGACGCTAATCTAAATTATCTACTTTCAGATCAAGATTTAAACAAATTAAGTAAAGAACAAGCTGATTCTGTAGAAGGTTTATTAACCTATGATGAATTATCAAATACAATGAAGTGCACAAAAAATAACAAAAGTCCAGGATTTGGCTTTTCTGCAGAATTCTTCAAATTAAAAACAAAAGCCATTTCAGAAATTTATAGATAGTTTACCAACACTCACGGTATTTAACAATGTTTGGTCTTGAAAATGTTATACTTGAGTATATGTCTTGCTTTGCGTGGGGTATTACATTGGAAATTATATTCATTACCAACAACATCATCACCATCATCACATAAACAGCATTTACGTTTACGTCTTGGAATATTTTCCTGTGTTTCCAACTTTGTCTGGTAGCTTGTGATTGCTAGTACGATACACGATAAAAGTAGATCTATTGTTTTTATTTTAAAACTAATAAACGAGGTTGCAAATTAATGTCGTCTTCAAAAAGTGTTTAATCAGTACTTTTAATTCAAGTAATAAGAAGTATATGTCCATCAATCAATCAATTCTTTCATTTTAATGTTCTTTTATTTGTATAATATTATCGTCTCTTATAACTCTGTACTGAAGGGCTTTTAAAATATTATGTATATTGTTTTATATTTTTATATAACATGTATGTAATTTTTAAAAAGGTGAGACGGGAATAAAAAACAAATTGAAATTAAAATTGAATTAATGTTTTGGATTTATCATAGTTTGTAACCCAATAGCCGATGTATTTTTCGTGCTGGGGTGTCGTTAAACTTCTATTCTACTCTATTCTATTGTATTCTATTCTATCTGTCCATGTTTGCAAATATTGGTTCTTATCGAACATTAATGGATTTGACTGAGCGCTTTCTTTATCTTTTGTTAAAGAGATTGTCCTGAGATGGATTGCACTGTATCACGTCTGTGACTAATGGAACATTTTCAGCGACTAAAAGTAAATATGAAAGAGACTCCTTAGTTAAGATGTCGACTATTAAAGACGTTTTAATATTAGACTAAAATAACTTATTAAATACATATGTTTTCTTCATAAAATATCAGTGTTTGTCAAAATCCATTTTATTTATTTTATTTCTTAAAATATTGTTTTCGTACGTACGAAATAGAATTTATTGGAAGGCAAAATCTAATTTAGGCTACTTGCAGTATTATCGTGATCAGAAATACATTGCACATACGCACATTAATATTTTCAGTCGTTAAAAATAGTTTGTTAGTCTGAAATATTTTACAGTGTCCCTTTGAAAACATTTTCTTGTTTAAAATGTCATTGTCTGTATATTCAATGAAGTTCAGTTTGTTTTGTTTAAAGATACCACTAGATCACATTGATTTATTAATCATCGGCTATTGGATGTCATACAATTGGTAATTTTGACATATAGTCTTAGAGAGGAAACCTGCTACATTCTTCCATTAGTAGCAAGGGATCTTTTATATGCACCATCCCACAGACAGGATAGCACATACCACAGCCTTTAATATACAAGTCGTGGTGCACTGGCTGGAACGAGAAATAGCTCAATGGGCCCACCGATGGGTATCGATCCCAAACCAACCTCTTTTATATGCACCATCCCACAGACAGGATAGCACATACCACAGCCTTTAATATACAAGTCGTGGTGCACTGGCTGGAACGAGAAATAGCTCAATGGGCCCACCGATGGGTATCGATCCCAAACCAACCTCTTTTATATGCACCATCCCATAGACAGGATGGCACATACCACAGCCTTTAATATACAAGTCGTGGTGCACTGGCTGGAACGAGAAATAGCTCAATGGGCCCACCGATGGGTATCGATCCCAAACCAACCTCTTTTATATGCACCATCCCACAGACAGGATAGCACATACCACAGCCTTTAATATACAAGTCGTGGTGCACTGGCTGAAACGAGAAATAGCTCAATGGGCTCACCGATGGGTATCGATCCCAAACCAACCTCTTTTATATGCACCATCCCACAGACAGGATAGCACATACCACGGCCTTTGATATACCAATGGTGGTACACTGACTGGAACGAGAAATAACCCAATGGGCCCAACGACAGGGATCAATCCTAGACCGACCGCGCTTCAAGCAAGCGCTTTACCACTGGGCTACGTCCCGCCCCGTATATTCAATGTGTTTCATGTTAGAATTGATCCCCGTCGATGGGCCCATTGTGCTATTTCTCGTTCCAGCCAGTGCTCCCCAACAAAGACCTTGGTATGTACTGTCCTGTCTGTAGGTTAGAGTACATAAAGGATCCCTTGCTGCTAATCGAAAAAGAGTAACCCATGTTGTGGCGGCAGCGGGTTTCCTCTATCATTATCTGTGTGGTCGTTAACCATTTATCTGACTCCATATTACCGCAATTAAATTTGTTAAGTGTGTCATATAATAAAAATTCTTCTTTTTTTTTCTTTCTTCTTTTTATTTCCTAAACATATGTTGTTATTTTTTCGAACGCAAGAAAGTACTGGGATCATTGTGATGACGATAAACATAATATTATTGAATGTACAGACACTGATGGTCTAAACAAGAAAATGTATTTAAACTGAGAATAATACACGAGTGGCCGGTAAATACCATTTATCTCTTAACGAGTTGTTTTAAAATGTATCTAACGAGCGAAAGCGAGTATGATACGTTTTAAAACAACGAGTTATGAGATAAATGGTATCTAACGGACACGAATGTATTATTCTATTTCTTACATATCCTCAAAAACCAGGTTTTATGCAAATTTAAACATCTTTATCGACTAAAAGATATTTACAGACCATTTGCACTAGTAGATTGCCAGGTTAACTATACGTCACAGTGTAATCGATTTCCACCGTGCTATTTTTTTTATTGGACGTATGGCATTGGTGACCTGGTCATCACCTAGGAGCACCAGTCGTAGGTCTTGAAATTGTTAACATACGTACACGTGTAAACAACTACGTGTTATCAAAAATAACACATGGTGTTCTTACCAACGGGTGTGTAAGAAAATGTGTTTAATAAGTAATTTAAAATCTTATCATTGGCAGTAAACTCAGGACAGGCTCATTAAAGGCGCAAACCCTAGTTTTAACCCGCAAAAAAATTGACACTAAGTTTAGTTAATTTTACAAACCTGTAACTTATTAAAAAGTTGGGTCTGTCCCTTTAACTTCTTGCTTAAAATGTTCAAGTGGGCTAATCCAGTGTGTTTCAGGCTGTATTAGCGCAACACAAAAGTTTTATTTACTGCTTTATTAACCATTGGGTATTGGATGTCAAACGTTTGTTAATTCGGTGATATAGTATAAGAGAGGAAACACGCTTCATTGTTTCATTAGTAGCAAAGTTAGAGTTTGTTTTGTCTAACGACACCGCTAGACCACATTGAGAGAGAAAGAGTTTTAAGCGAAATAGAAAAGCATGGGCGTACATGGGGGGGGGGGGGGGGGGGGTTGTTTTCGATGGGTTCGACCGACCCCCCCCCCCCCCCTCCGAAATCGCTTTTTTTTAATAATTTAATATATCTAACATTGATATCTGACATTATTATATTTACTCAACATAGAAATATATGCCCAATATCTCTGCAGTCTATTTTGGAACCCCCCTTTTCAAAATCCTATGTACGCCCATGAAAAGGTACGTGTCTCGGACACTAGGTTATGTGACTTTAAAATAATGTTCCATTTAACAGCTAGCGTTGTTTATGGGACGAAATTGCCACAGCAAAAAAAAAAGAAAAAAAAAGAAGAAAAAGTTGTACACCACAAAGAAAATTTGCACGCGTTTTACGCAGGCACTGTGTCAGAATAAATGGTGTCCACAACGTCAATATACACATTTAAAAAAAAAAATTGTTAAGTAATAGACATATTTAGCTGTCCTGGGCACACACCTCAGCTATCTGGGTTGTCTGTCCAGAACAGTGGGTTAGTTGTTTAGTGAGAGAGAAGAGGGTGTAGTGGTCTTACACTACCCACTGAGCACTTAAGAACTCGCTCTGGGTTGGAACCGGGCTGCGAACCCTGTATCTACCAGCCTGTTGTCCAATGGCTTAACCACTGCGCCACCGAGACCGGTAGCAGTATATCAGATAGCATCTGACCGGGTGAAAGTTCGAAGTGCACCAACCTTTAAATGTTGCATTAAATAAGACCACATCTGTCATTGGTCAGATATATGTGATGTCATTTGTTTTATCTGGCCAGCTTCAAGTTCAACCAGCAAACGTTTCGCTAACGTTCGAGAACTATTAGATTGGTTCCCGACGTGGTCATTTAGTTTACCGTGAAGCGCATAAACCAGTCTAGCGGACGTTTTTCCGCTGTCGAAGTGTTGTGAATTACAAAATATGTCCAGGTGTCGTTAACTAAGCAATGTACTGAAGTATGGAACAAAACCAATGCGCCGAGGTGTCGCCACTGGTGTAGGAAGCGGTGTGTGTGTGTGTGTGTGTGTGTGTGTGTGTGTGTGTGTGTGTGTCCCAACCTTTCTTGATCCAGTAGCAGCAGCGATGGTTTATATATATGTATGTGTGTGTATGTATGTATGTATGTGTGTGTGTCTGTGCCCCAACCTTGATCCAGTAGCAGCAGCGATGATTTATATATATATATATATATATATATATATATATATATATATATATATATATGTGTGTGTGTGTGTGTGTGTGTGTGTATCATGTATATATATGTGTGTATGTGTGTGTGTACCCCAACCTTGATCCAGTAGCAGCAGCGATATATATATATATATATATATATATATATATATATATATATATATATATATATATATATGTATCATGTATATATGTATGTGTGTGTGTGTGTGTGTGTGTGTCCATGTCTCCCTCTTTTTGACACCTTCCTACCCCACTGATGTGCTGAGGTGTCGTCACTATGCTGTCATAGTTAACACTGTTTTCGCTTTCTACATGACACTGGAACTACAAGCCATCTGGCACCGAACTCGTAATAACTTCAGCTACAAGCTACAAGTTGTCAGGGAATGGACGTGATTGGAATGTATTCATTTCCTACCATACATTCAAAGCTTTCGGATAATCACTGGACAAATCAGCTGTTATATGGCGACGTCATACGTAGACTGGGTGATGTATCAGTCATAGTTGTGTGCTCCTATTTGTCCAATATTATTTTTCATTTTCGTAACATACCGAATGTGTAGCTAGTTACCACTCATGTTATCTGGCAGGCACTTGGTGATATCACTAACTGTAAAACACCCATAGCGAATCAAGCATTTCGATTCATCGATTGGTCGTTCGTTGTACAATGTACCACGATAAAAGGTATCCATATTATCCATGTACATTGCAAGCTATTGGTCATATTTAATTAGAAATTATATTCTTGCTTGAAAAACAATAATATAGTTACAAAGAAAAAAATGTTTTATTTAACGACGCACTCAACACATTTTATTTACGGTTATATGGCGTCAGACATATAGTTAAGGACCAGACAGATATTGAGAGAGGAAACCCGCTGTCACCACTTCATGGGCTACTCCTTTCGAGTAGCAGCAAGGGATTTTTATATGCACCATCCCACAGGCAGGATAGCACAAATCATGGCCTTTGTTGAACCAGTTATGGTTCACTGGTCGGTGCAAGTGGTTTACACCTAGCCATTGAGCCTTGCGGAGCACTCACTCAGGGTTTGGAGTCGGTATCTAGATAAAAAAAAAACCATGCATCGACTGGGATCCGAACCCAGTACCTACCAGCCTGTAGACCGATAGCCTAACTACGACGCCACCGAGGCCGGTAATATAGTTACAAATAACGATACAAATATACACTCGGGACTCTCCGGCATATTACTATTTCTCCAATATCTCACCTTGCATACATGGGAGTAATATTTTGTAGTTTTACTGGAAGCGTTAAATGGGTTATTCACCGGAAGTCCATGCTATTTCTTATGGGATTTTGGCGCCATTCCAAATACTCATATACTGATGACGCACGGTTCTAGGATAGCTTGGGAACACAGACATGGCAGACACATTATTTCGATAATTCACGGATTCAAACACACACACACAACAAAAAGAAGGAAAAAAGAAAGAAAGAAAAAGAAGAAAAAAAGGTATACATGTAGGCTATATGGAAACGTAGCTTAACACTGTGTTTATCATGGTTATTTATGAAGACAACTTAGTAAAACATATTCCAACGTGGTATGTGTTATCATCTGAACGAAAAAAACCGTTATCCATGATCAAAACAGTCTCTGTACAATGCAGTCGAATGGACATTTGGAAAAAATATTGGTCGATTCCATTGATCTCTATCTAATGCCTGGGGACGCGATTTAGCTCAGTCGGTTGTGTGATCGCTTGATGTGCTTGCATTGCAGGATCAAATCTCCTTGGTGGATCCATTCAACTGATTGAGTTTTTTCTTGCTCCAAACAGTGCACAATAACTGGACAAAGACCGTGGTATGTGCTATCCTGTCTGTAGGAAGGTGCATATAACAGATCACTTATTGCATTAGGAAAAATGTAGCCGTTTTCCTCTGACGACTACGAGTCAGAATTACCGAATGTTTGACATCCAATAGCCGATAATTAGTTAATCAATGTGCTCCAGTGGTGTCGTTAAACAAAACAAACTAACTATCTAATGCCTCGTATATAGGAGGATAGCTAATCATGATGAAATCATTTACTGAACAATACATCCTTTTTGCACCACTCAGAGGACTGCCACTCCCAGACTAGTTACTAATTCAAAACTAGCACAGGTCTTATTGGAATAAATATAGCTGTGATGACATGCACTCACGAATCACTGTCAAAAGAGATTATTTCTAGAATATTATACATAAAAAAACATGACAACATGCTGGTTTAACTTACACATTGTGTAGTCGTTGAAGTGTTGTTACCTCATTAACACAAATTACAATAATCATATAATCATACAATAATAATTAAGTGCGACTCAGTACCCACGATGACATCTCTAACATGTATGTATGTATGCATGCATTTCAGATAAAGATATATTGATGTTTTTGTGAATTTGTTTTCTATTATTAACTAATAGTATTTATTTATTTATTTGTTTCAGTTCATCAAATAAGACTACATCACGATACGGAAGTAGTAGTTCTGTTAGGAACTTCCTTCTTTCACAAAGGAGAACCTACTAATACATCACTTAACACAGAAAGGTACAGACCGCTTAACGGATTTTAGATTCTGTATATCAGACAGACATACACAACAAAATAAATATGTAATACCAAACGTAAACTCTTGAAACAAGACTAGATACGTTTCTAGCAGGAATATCGTCATGGCCATTATTGTGAATATTACATTTTAAGATATGCTAGTATTATAAGTATCAACACACAGAACTCTTTGGAACAACATCAGTTTATGGACGTAATTACTTGTTGAAATATTATTTTTATCGAAACAGTATAGAATACCTGTACTTTCTGTTCTAGAAGAGGGACTATTCTTGTATTCTGAAGGAGACAATGTGCAAACATCTTCAATAGAAGAAGTGCATGACTTCAGTGCTTATCTTCACAGATGACTAAGTGTGTAGACACATCAACTAGCTACAAGTACAACAGTGCATATTCATTCTCTTTGGAAGCAGATATTCCAAGAAAATTTCTAGAGTATTTAATACTTCATAATCTATTCTGCCTTCACTGGAAGCATTATTCAAGGAATCTATTCTGACTTTTCAATAGAAGTTATAGTAGAAATTTATTCTGAGTGGATTATACTTCGTACTAATCTATTTTGACGTTTCACTGAAAACAGTTATTCGAAAAAAATGTTCTGAGTATCTAATACTTCATAATAGGTTATTCTGATTTTTTTCCACTGGAATCTTCTAAGAGTATTTAATACTTTATAATAATCTATAGTAATTTTCATTTGAAGCAGTTATTCAAGGAATATTTTCTAGACTATCTAATATTTCACAGTAATATATTCTGACTTTTCACAGGAAGTAGTTATTCAAGAAAAACGGTCTGAGTATGTAATACTTCATAAAAATCTATTCTGACTTTTCACTGGAAGTAGTTATTAAAAAAACCGGCCTGAGTATCTAATACTTCATAACAATCTATTCTAACTTTTCATTGGAAGTAGTTATTCAAGAAAAACGGCCTGAGTATGTAATATATTCTAACTTTTCACTGCAAGTAGTTATTCAAGAAAAACGGTCTGAGTATCTAATACTTCATAACAATCTATTCTGACTTTTCATTGGAAGTAGTTATTCAAGAAAAACGGTCTGAGTATCTAATATTTCACAGTAATCTATTCTAACTTTTCACTGGAAGTAGTTATTCAAGAAAAACGGTCTGAGTATCTAATACTTCATAACAATCTATTCTGACTTTTCATTGGAAGTAGTTATTCAAGAAAAACGGTCTGAGTATCTAATACTTCATAACAATCTATTCTGAATTTTCACTGGAAGTAGTTATTCAAGAAAAACGGCCTGAGTATCTAATACTTCATAACAATTTATTCTAACTTTTCACTGGAAAGCAGTTATTCAAAAAAAAAAAAATCTATTCTGATTTTTCATTGGACGGTGTTATTTGAGGAACATCTTTTAGAATATCTAATACTTTATAATAATCTATTCTTATTGGAAGAAGTTATTCAAGGACAATCTTCTAGACAATCTACTATTCCAAAATAATATATTCTCAATTTTCACTGGAGCAGTTATTCTGAAAAAAAATCTTCTGGTGTGTTTAAAACAACATACTACTACTAGTATACATTCTTAATTTTCTTGGCAGCAGTTATTCAAAGAAAGTGTGTCTGAAGCTACATATAATAGATTCTGAACAAAACCATTAAACAGTGCAGTCGTCTTTTTTCTCTCTCTCTTTCTTGTCTGTATCTCGTTTTCTCGTGGGAGCTGTTCCAAATAAACTCAGCTTTTATCTGTTCTGTTAAGAGGGCAATAATAACAGAGCATTGGCGGCTGTCGCTTCGCCTACACATTATGTTTTATTTGTTGCCTAGTAATGGGAATCCAGCGCCGGAATCGTAACTCTAATCAGCGTTAAATGCCCTCATTCTAAATCAAACCAATGATGAAGGATAAGAAGAAGAAGATTCTCTTCCTACTGATGCTCGTACTGATGGTCTATTTTATTTTTATTTCCTTCCCACTTCGAGTAAAACCGTGCGTGGTCGATCTGTACACGGACGATTACTCGGGAACAGGGGAGAGAACTTCGATACTAGACGGCGCCAATGTGCAGGACGGGGCAGCGTTGGGAATTCACCTAACGGAAAAAATCAACCACATGCCTTACTTCTCGTTGGAAAACATAGGAACCTCACCGCACGTCGTAGTCCGTAATAACCTCAGCGAAATGACGATTGCCAAGGCAAAGTTTTTATTTGATTGTACAAACATTCACAACATTAAGATTAAGAAGAAAGTTGGCCATGGAGTATCTAAACAAACATTTCTCGGCGAGTACAAAGGAATGCACGTGGCGGTGAAAATGGTGACCCGCCATCTTAATGACGTCAGAACGTGTCTCGATAATCTTAAACGCCAGGCCAAAGATTCCCCCAAAGACAAGGGGTTGTGTTACTTGATGCCCACGATGAAACTGATGAAGGAAATTCTGTTTCTGGAGCAGCTTGATCACCCACAGCTCGTCAAGTTGTTAGGATACTGTGTGAGAAGCGAGGAGAGCGACTCCACTGATATTTCCGAACATGGCGTGGTCGCAGTTTACGAGTTCGGCCATCGATTTGTCATCGACAGTTTGCAAATTTTGCCGTGGCAGAAAAAGTTAGAACACGCCATTGATATGGCTCAGCTGCTGGATTATTTGGAATATTCACCGCTAGGGTCGCTGGTGGTTCCAGATTTTAAAGAAGGCCATTTTCTATTGGTTAATTCCTCGCTCAAGATAATTGATATGGATGACGTCAATAATTTAGAGCCTTCGTGTGGATCTTACGACATTTCCCGAAATGCATTGCATCAAGATGGTTGTGAGTTTGGATTAAGCTGCAGACAGGCTATGTGCATTGGTTTTAACGCGAAAATTAATTTGAAAAATATGAACAAATTAATATTCAAACGACTTTTATACCCTGTGACGTTTCCAAATAATCTGGTAGACGAAATGGGTCAGATTAATGCCAAATTAGATTCTTTGTCTATATCTGCAAGGGAACTTAGGACTTCACTTAAAGCTGTTCATTCTAGATACGTTTGATCCATAGAATATTGTGTTGTTTAAACTGGTTATATGTAGTGACAAAATAGCAGAAATAATAATAATAATAATAATCATAATAATATTAACAACAACAATAATATATTATTATTTTATTAATAATTATTATAATAATTTGTCTTGTTCTTATTTTTAAAAGGAGTAGTTTTTATTGCTGATGTGATAGAACACTAAACTTTTTTTTTTTTTTTTTTTTTTTAATACATATTTATTGTATTAGATATTAAAACACTATAAACTTAGCAACATGATGACCAATGGTTTTGGAAACCTGTTCAGCATTGGTGTGTATTCCTAAAGCATGAAAATGGATTGATTAATTGATTGATTTCAACTTATTTTCGTGCTTATATCCAATTAAGGTTCAAGCACGCTGTCCTGGGCATACACCTCAGCTATTTGGGCTGCCTGTCCAGGACAGTGGGTTAGTTGTTAGTTTGTTAGTGGTTAGTGAGAGAAAAGAGGGTGTAGTGGCCATACACCTACCCATTGCGCCCTTAAGAACTCGCTCTGGGTTGGAGCCGGTACCGGGCTGCGAACCCTGTACCTACCAGCCTGTAGTCCGATGGCTTAACCACTGCGCCACCGAGGCCGGTTGAAAATGGAAACAAATCTTTACATCCATCCATCCATCAATCAATCAATCAATCAATCAATCAATTTGTTTATTAAATTCCATATGGTATCATTTATATGTACATGTATACACTGAACAACAAAAGAAACGAAAATACTTGTTTAGCTTTTTCAATTTAAAATTATTTTCAGTTTGAATCTTACTGAAGCAACACACCACCATTTCTCGTGTCGTTACTTGCAGCAGTTTAATCTAGTCTAGGAAATAGTTTCTCATTAACCCCCCCCCCCCCCCCCAAAAAAAAAAAAAAAAAAGCCCCAACAAAAAAACCCACACACAAAAACCCCAACAACATTGATATGCTTTTTGAATTATTTCTTTGATGATTACCTCTGTAGTATTTAAAGAACCCATTAGTTTGATGTTACCGGTACTTGTTATATGTATTAAAATATGCACGTTTCTTTTGTTGTTCAGTGTAACATGACTACGTCTTTACGAAATACAAAATGACTGCGCAGTGTTACAGCCGCTGGGCACTAGTGTTCCATGGTATATCTTTTGTATTTAGATACGATTTTGACCTATTACAGACACCGGGGGGTGGGGGACGTAGCTCAGTGGTAAAGTGCTCGCTTGATGCGTGGTCGGTATATGATCAATCTCCGTCGGTGGGCCCACTGAGCTATTTCTTGTTCCAGCCAGTGCAAATACCGTGGTATGTGCTATCATGTCTGTGGGATGGTGCATATAAAAGATCCCTAGCTGCTAATGGAAAAATGTAACGAGTTTCCTCTCTAAGACTGTATGTCAGAATTACCAAATGTTTGACATCCAATAGCCGATGATTAGTAAATCAATGTGCTCTAGTAGTGTCGTTAAACAAAACGATTAAAAAAAATGGTACAAACACCAGTACGACGAGAAACATGTCGGATTTGCTAAAATTGACAATTTTTGCAAACCTTTGTAAATATAATGTGTAAGTTAACCAATCTGATTAAAATTAGCTCTACCAGTAGATCCAACAGCATTGCGTGCACTCCCATGTCCAGGTGACATTTCATCTATAAATAACAATTTGAATATCGACCAATTACACTTCGCTTTTAACAGCGTTATTCGGAAGCATACAAATTCTAAAAATATCGGACCAGACTATTTATGCAATAGGCGAACTTGTTGGTCTATTTCAACATTAAAAAACGAGGGGAGGGGAGTGCAGTAATAAAGTCTGGATTGTATACTAGTGTAAATATATTTTATGGCTATACCATCACGGTTTTTTTTCGTCTTGAAACGAAAGTTCAACATTAAAAGTTTATATTGAAATTAGTTTCCGTCATACTTCATAATTCACCCGAATCACTTCGTATACCCTCGGCACAATTCCGAATGTTTTCAAATTGTTTTCAAATCACTGCCATGAATTTGGAAGTAAGGTTTTAATTGGTCGAATGAAAGGTCAACTGGACATGAGCTCCAACGGGGTGCTGTCAGATCCACATGTAATAGTAATTAACCAGTGGAGCTAATTTTAATTAGATTGTAAGTTAACGGCACAAAAAGTTGTGATTGCTGGAACTAACTGTGCTACAATGAATAATTAAGCAATTGGTAATTACATAAGCTTGAATACAGTTTTATTAGTCTAATGTGTAAGTTAACAGCACAAAAACGTTGTGATAGCTGAAACAGAACACAACAGAGCAGAACAGAACTTTATTACATTAAGGCAACGGCGTAAGAGGAACATACATATTCTGATTTTGACAAGATGATTTACAGGAGGATACAAATAATAGGAAAACATTGCTTGGTACATATATACATACAAATACAGTACATGGTTTTACATTATAAATACATGTATATGTGTATTAACAATATAGATACATAGAGGATATTTCATGTTTTTTGTCAAATATAAATCATATTTGACAAAAAACATGAAATTTTCTATTTATTATATAACTTTTAGCAATTTCATTTTTTTTGTCAAATATAAATCATATTTGACAAAAAACATAAAATTTTCTATTTATTATATAACTTTTGGCAATTTACCTTTATTTTTAAATGCCAGCAGCAAAATAGTTCCGGCTTTCTTACAGAGAAGATAACACTTTCTACAGTGACGATAACACATTTTAGAGTGAAATTTTCACTCTGAAATGTGTTATCGTCACTGATAGCACTTTTATTTCACTGATATTTTAAGATATTTCACTAAATGTTATATAATAAATGATATTACATTATAGAGATATGTGTAATAACAATATAGATGCATTCCGTGAAGTAACAGAGTAGAGATTTATTATAAAATATAATTATTCAGAATAGGTCAGGTTACAACTGTGTACTTTACAAATCTTGCTGGTGGATAATTAAGCTATTAGTAATTACGTAGACTTGAATACAGTTGTAGTTTGCTAAAAAAAATATACATTTTGTAGGCATACATACATATCTATAAATAAAATAACATATTGTGCAGATTGCGGAGAATGGCAAATTGCAACGGGATAGAATCAATAAAGTCAATGGTAGATGGGCAATACATGCATAGTAATATTATACGCACGTCATGACTATCAATTTTGTCTGTTCTAGGAGTGTAGATCAGTGGTAGAGTCCTCGCCTGGCGTGGGATAGGCAGGGCCGGGTGTAGACATTGGGGGGGGGGGGGGGGGCACTTCAGGTTCGGTGCCCCTCAACATAGAAATTAAATTACATGACAAATAAAAAAATGAAATGATTTTTTTTTTATTTTTTTTTATAAAGGACGTCCTTAGTCTGGGAGGCCCTCTGGCAGGGGTGGGTGGGTGCTGGGGCAATTGCCCCCTTTTACCCTTTATAAATCCAGCACTGGTGATAGGTCGCAGTCCTTAATGGACTGTTTTTCCTCATTCCAACCAATGCCCAGTGATTTGTAGGCCTACGCTATAGACCTTTGTATGGGAAAGTGCATGTTATATAAAAGAACCGTTGCTACTTTATTGCTAGGAGTAGCCTATGTGACAGTAGCGGGTTTCTTCTCTTTCTCTCTCTCAACCAAATGTTGTTTTTTCCACTTCCCCTTTTTTCTTTCTCTCCTTTGAATTCCATCTCATTTCTTCCCGATTTAGCAACTCATTCTATCTTTCGACTTATTTCGCTGTCCACCTCCACATCCCTGTCCTTATCTCTCCAGCCGCGACAAGTGCTTGTCTCTTGTGGTTATCCGTGCCACACACCTGCCATTCTCCATCAGCTTTTAACTTCGTAGAATGTTCAGTAGTTACTTCTGGCATTATTAAAGGAGGGGACAATTACGGCATTTAGCCTGGTATGCATATTCACCGATATATAATGCACATTATTGCTTAATATCAACAAGTATAATCGTATAGTTAATTAATAAAACGGTTAAATGTGACGGCTATTATATATAACGGGCGCAGCCATTTTGTACCATCCCAGTGAATACGCCCTCTGGCGAGCTGGTGGTTACGTAATACCTAACGTGTCACGTCAGGAATTAGTCTTCGAACTGAAGAAACAAAACATACCTGATTTTTGCGAATGCATCGCAGTGTTCTGTAATAATAGTTATTCCAGTAAGCCAGCAACAATTATATATTATTTTTCAATACAAAATAAACCACCATTGTCAAAGTGTTGAAATAACTGTATTGTTTCGTACATAAATTAACCCACGTACTGAAACAATAATCGGAGTGTTTTCTTGATTAATTGGTATTTTCTTTCCGTGGCCTGTACCTGTGGTTCCTGATTGGCAGGTGTATATTTAGACGGTCCCCAGACACTGTATTTAGACACACTAAAAAGACGTGCCTCTTTTATTAAGATTACAGGGTATTGTGTGATAACAGTACGGATACTCCTCAAACCGTAATGGACATTATCAACCGCCCTGCTTTATTACTGTAAGTAATTCTGTAAAACCTTTGATTAAGTCGACTTTCCCATCTAAAATCACAAAACTGACCAATTACGTCGTCCCAAAGAAAAGAAAAGTATCATTTGGGTATCGTGAGTGGTCGTTTTTGCTCGAACGATAGGCCTAATAGTATGGATTTTTTCTTTGGATTTAAAAACAAAATAAAACTACTATAACTCCATTTCGTTCTATTGATGCAACCTGAAATATATTTAGTTAAATAGTTTATTATACTATCAAGTTATTTATGTTGTATTACAAGTCAGGTTGATGAAAGCGAAGCGCCTTGTCGTAAATTAGAGCGTTTGTTTATACTGTGCATAGAGGAGATGGACGGAGCTGACGTCACTTCGCCCCAAGCTATACCACCGGACGTCAGAAAAACGAAACAAAATGGCTGCCCCCAGTTAGTAGGAATAATCATGGTTATTTTATTAACTCTAAAATTACGCGTTTTTCATTTGTTAAGGTGTCAGTATATGTTGGTGGTCCGGGTATTCATCTTTCCAACACATAAGGCTCTTGTTTGAGTTGACCCTACTTTTAATGGACTGTTTTTCCTCATTCCAACCAACACCCAGTGATTTGTGGGCCTACGTTATAGACCTTTGTATGGGAAAGTGCATATTATATAAAAGAACCTTTCCTACTTTATTGCTTGGAGTAACCTATGTGACAGCAGCGGGTTTCTTCTCTTTCTCTCTCAACCAAATGTTGTTTTTTGGGTTTTTTTTTTTCATTTCCCCATTTTCTTTCTCTCCTTTGAATTCCATCTCATTTCTTCCCGATTTAGCAAATCCTCCTATATTTCGACATCTTTCGCTGTCCACCTCCACATCCCTGTCATTGTCTCTCTAGCCGCGACAAGTGCTTGTCTCTTGTGGTTATCCGTGCCATACATCTGCATGTCATGTCATGTCATAGGGTTTTACGTGCACATTCAGAACAAGCTGTTGTAGCGCACGCCTGTCGTGGGCACAAGAGCCGGCCTTGGCCGGTTCCTCCGTCCATAATAGGAAAGGTGGGGGGGGGGGGGGGGGGAGGGGAGAGGAGGGACCGCCTGCACTGGCAGGTGCAAGGGAGCACCAGCAGCCCAATCAAATCGGTAGCAGGCGGGTGGGGGTGGTGGTGGTGCTATGGAATTTGAATGGAGCAGTTAAATGCCAAATAGAAAAGGGTGCGCAATTTTGATTCAGGGAATTTGGCGCAATTTTGAACGGTCGGTCGAAAGGTAAATGGCCGAGCTAATATAGGTTTTGATATTAGTGAATCGAGAGTAGCTCGTTAATTTTAGACCATACATCTGCCATTCCCCATCAGCTTTTAACTTCGGAGAATGTTCAGTAGTTACGTCTGGCATTGTTAAGAGGCACTTGTAACCACCTACTATAACCCCTACTACCAGCGGTCATTAGTTAGTGCCGTGTGCCAGACCAGCTTTATTAGCGGCAGAAAACGAGCAGACCAGGTGGGTTCAGGGAAGTACACAAAGACCTGCAGTCGTAGATAGGCGATGGTGTGGACAGCTCAGAAGACAGAGTTGGGGGAAACTGACAGAAAGGATCAAAACTGGTTGAACTCGTGGGAGAAATTGGAAAGTGTTTTTTTTTTTTTGTATAAAGATAATGATAATGCTAGGCAGATGGTGATAGATGAGAAAGATGAATGAAAGTGTGAGCCAGCTTTAACGGGATCCACTAGATATAGATGTAGATGTTGATATAATCATGTACTAGACACCATAGCCATAATTTAAAATGTGCTAAGGTTTTTCTTTTACACTGACATAGTGTTAGGTAAAACATAATTTGAACTTTTCCA